>NW_026734848.1:0-218569 GCF_949786415.1 Peromyscus eremicus
GCAAGTACAGTCAGTGTATTGGACTGAAGAGAAGCTACTGTTCTTGTCAGTTTCCTAAGCAGAGTTGAACTAGATATGGCCCGTGTGTGTAGGAAGCACAGTTCTTTTGTTCTGAGCAAGCTCACTGTTCTGGCCTTTTAGGAAACACAGGGGAGTAGAAGAGTGCTGTTTTCTCAAAAGCAGAGTGTGTTTCTTGTAAGGCGAGCTAGGGTTTGTTTCCCAGTCCTAAACGGAGTTGAATCCCATGCAGTTTCTGGTCCTACGAGCAAGAGTTGTTTTCTGCTAAGAAGAGTCACTATTGCGCTCCCATTGCCATACACAGTGCAAATAGCACTCGCGTCTGTTCCCAGCAAGTACAGTGTATTGGACTGAAGAGAAGCTACTGTTCTTGTCAGTTTCCTAAGCAGAGTTGGACTAGATATGGCCCGTGTGTGTAGGAAGCACAGTTCTTTTGTTGTGAGCAAGCTCACTGTTCTGGCCCTATAGGAAACACAGGGGAGTAGAAGAGTGCTCTTTTCTCAAAAGCAGAGTGTGTTTCTTGTAAGGCGAGCTAGGGTTTGTTTCCCAGTCCTAAACAGAGTTGAATCCCATGCAGTTTCTGGTCCTACGAGCAAGAGTTGTTTTCTGCTAAGAAGAGTCACTATTGCGCTCCCATTGCCATACACAGTGCAAATAGCACTCGCGTCTGTTCCCAGCAAGTACAGTGTATTGGACTGAAGAGAAGCTACTGTTCTTGTCAGTTTCCTAAGCAGAGTTGAACTAGATATGGCCCGTGTGTGTAGGAAGCACAGTTCTTTTGTTCTGAGCAAGCTTACTGTTCTGGCCCTATAGGAAACACAGGGGAGTAGAAGAGTGCTCTTTTCTCAAAAGCAGAGTGTGTTTCTTGTAAGGCGAGCTAGGGTTTGTTTCCCAGTCCTAAACGGAGTTGAATCCCATGCAGTTTCTGGTCCTACGAGCAAGAGTTGTTTTCTGCTAAGAGGAGTCACTATTGTGCTCCCATTGCCATACACAGTGCAAATAGCACTCGCGTCTGTTCCCAGCAAGTACAGTGTATTGGACTGAAGAGAAGCTACTGTTCTTGTCAGTTTCCTAAGCAGAGTTGAACTAGATATGGCCCGTGTGTGTAGGAAGCACAGTTCTTTTGTTCTGAGCAAGCTCACTGTTCTGGCCTTTTAGGAAACACAGGGGAGTAGAAGAGTGCTCTTTTCTCAAAAGCAGAGTGTGTTTCTTGTAAGGCGAGCTAGGGTTTGTTTCCCAGTCCTAAACAGAGTTGAATCCCATGCAGTTTCTGGTCCTAGGAGCAAGAGTTGTTTTCTGCTAAGAAGAGTCACTATTGCGCTCCCATTGCCATACACAGTGCAAATAGCACTCGTGTCCTTTCCCAGCAAGTACAGTGTATTGGACTGAAGCGAAGCTACTGTTCTTGTCAGTTTCCTAAGCAGAGTTGAACTAGATATGGCCCGTGTGTGTAGGAAGCACAGTTCTTTTGTTCTGAGCAAGCTCACTGTTCTGGCCCTATAGGAAACACGGGGGAGTAGAAGAGTGCTCTTTTCTCAAAAGCAGAGTGTGTTTCTTGTAAGGCGAGCTAGGGTTTGTTTCCCAGTCCTAAACGGAGTTGAATCCCATGCAGTTTCTGGTCCTACGAGCAAGAGTTGTTTTCTGCTAAGAAGAGTCACTATTGCACTCCCATTGCCATACACAGTGCAAATAGCACTCGCGTCTGTTCCCAGCAAGTACAGTGTATTGGACTGAAGAGAAGCTACTGTTCTTGTCAGTTTCCTAAGCAGAGTTGAACTAGATATGGCCCGTGTGTGTAGGAAGCACAGTTCTTTTGTTCTGAGCAAGCTCACTGTTCTGGCCTTTTAGGAAACACAGGGGAGTAGAAGAGTGCTCTTTTCTCAAAAGCAGAGTGTGTTTCTTGTAAGGCGAGCTAGGGTTTGTTTCCCAGTCCTAAACGGAGTTGAATCCCATGCAGTTTCTGGTCCTACGAGCAAGAGTTGTTTTCTGCTAAGAAGAGTCACTATTGCGCTCCCATTGCCATACACAGTGCAAATAGCACTCGAGTCTGTTCCCAGCAAGTACAGTGTATTGGACTGAAGAGAAGCTACTGTTCTTGTCAGTTTCCTAATCAGAGTTGAACTAGATATGGCCCGTGTGTGTAGGAAGCACAGTTCTTTTGTTCTGAGCAAGCTCACTGTTCTGGCCCTATAGGAAACACAGGGGAGTAGAAGAGTGCTCTTTTCTCAAAAGCAGAGTGTGTTTCTTGTAAGGCGAGCTAGGGTTTGTTTCCCAGTCCTAAACGGAGTTGAATCCCATGCAGTTTCTGGTCCTACGAGCAAGAGTTGTTTTCTGCTAAGAAGAGTCACTATTGCGCTCCCATTGCCATACACAGTGCAAATAGCACTCGCGTCTGTTCCCAGCAAGTACAGTCAGTGTATTGGACTGAAGAGAAGCTACTGTTCTTGTCAGTTTCCTAAGCAGAGTTGAACTAGATATGGCCCGTGTGTGTAGGAAGCACAGTTCTTTTGTTCTGAGCAAGCTCACTGTTCTGGCCCTATAGGAAACACAGGAGAGTAGAAGAGTGCTCTTTTCTCAAAAGCAGAGTGTGTTTCTTGTAAGGCGAGCTAGGGTTTGTTTCCCAGTCCTAAACGGAGTTGAATCCCATGCAGTTTCTGGTCCTACGAGCAAGAGTTGTTTTCTGCTAAGAAGAGTCACTATTGCGCTCCCATTGCCATACACAGTGCAAATAGCACTCGCGTCTGTTCCCAGCAAGTACAGTCAGTGTATTGGACTGAAGAGAAGCTACTGTTCTTGTCAGTTTCCTAAGCAGAGTTGAACTAGATATGGCCCGTGTGTGTAGGAAGCACCGTTCTTTTGTTGTGAGCAAGCTCACTGTTCTGGCCTTTTAGGAAACACAGGGGAGTAGAAGAGTGCTCTTTTCTCAAAAGCAGAGTGTGTTTCTTGTAAGGCGAGCTAGGGTTTGTTTCCCAGTCCTAAACGGAGTTGAATCCCATGCAGTTTCTGGTCCTATGAGCAAGAGTTGTTTTCTGCTAAGAAGAGTCACTATTGCGCTTCCATTGCCATACACAGTGCAAATAGCACTCGCGTCTGTTCCCAGCAAGTACAGTGTATTGGACTGAAGAGAAGCTACTGTTCTGGTCAGTTTCCTAAGCAGAGTTGAACTAGATATGGCCCGTGTGTGTAGGAAGCACAGTTCTTTTGTTGTGAGCAAGCTCACTGTTCTGGCCCTATAGGAAACACAGGGGAGTAGAAGAGTGCTCTTTTCTCAAAAGCAGAGTGTGTTTCTTGTAAGGCGAGCTAGGGTTTGTTTCCCAGTCCTAAACGGAGTTGAATCCCATGCAGTTTCTGGTCCTACGAGCAAGAGTTATTTTCTGCTAAGAAGAGTCACTATTGCGCTCCCATTGCCATACACAGTGCAAATAGCACTCGTGTCTGTTCCCAGCAAGTACAGTGTATTGGACTGAAGAGAAGCTACTGTTCTTGTCAGTTTCCTAAGCAGAGTTGAACTAGATATGGCCCATGTGTGTAGGAAGCACAGTTCTTTTGTTCTGAGCAAGCTTACTGTTCTGGCCCTATAGGAAACACAGGGGAGTAGAAGAGTGCTGTTTTCTCAAAAGCAGAGTGTGTTTCTTGTAAGGCGAGCTAGGGTTTGTTTCCCA
This sequence comes from Peromyscus eremicus, assembly GCF_949786415.1. NCBI lineage: Eukaryota > Metazoa > Chordata > Mammalia > Rodentia > Cricetidae > Peromyscus > Peromyscus eremicus. Next base: position 3,681 of record NW_026734848.1, read on the forward strand.
GTCCTAAACGGAGTTGAATCCCATGCAGTTTCTGGTCCTACGAGCAAGAGTTGTTTTCTGCTAAGAAGAGTCACTATTGTGCTCCCATTGCCATACACAGTGCAAATAGCACTCGCGTCTGTTCCCAGCAAGTACAGTCAGTGTATTGGACTGAAGAGAAGCTACTGTTCTTGTCAGTTTCCTAAGCAGAGTTGAACTAGATATGGCCCGTGTGTGTAGGAAGCACAGTTCTTTTGTTCTGAGCAAGCTCACTGTTCTGGCCCTATAGGAAACACAGGAGAGTAGAAGAGTGCTCTTTTCTCAAAAACAGAGTGTGTTTCTTGTAAGGCGAGCTAGGGTTTGTTTCCCAGTCCTAAACGGAGTTGAATCCCATAAAGTTTCTGGTCCTACGAGCAAGAGTTGTTTTCTGCTAAGAAAAGTTACTATTGGGCTCCCATTGCCATACACAGTGCAAATAGCACTCGCGTCTGTTCCCAGCAAGTACAGTCAGTGTATTGGACTGAAGAGAAGCTACTGTTCTTGTCAGTTTCCTAAGCAGAGTTGAACTAGATATGGCCCGTGTGTGTAGGAAGCACAGTTCTTTTGTTCTGAGCAAGCTCACTGTTCTGGCCCTATAGGAAACACAGGAGAGTAGAAGAGTGCTCTTTTCTCAAAAGCAGAGTGTGTTTCTTGTAAGGCGAGCTAGGGTTTGTTTCCCAGTCCTAAACGGAGTTGAATCCCATGCAGTTTCTGGTCCTACGAGCAAGAGTTGTTTTCTGCTAAGAAGAGTCACTATTGCGCTCCCATTGCCATACACAGTGCAAATAGCACTCGCGTCTGTTCCCAGCAAGTACAGTGTATTGGACTGAAGAGAAGCTACTGTTCTTGTCAGTTTCCTAAGCAGAGTTGAACTAGATATGGCCCGTGTGTGTAGGAAGCACAGTTCTTTTGTTCTGAGCAAGCTCACTGTTCTGGCCTTTTAGGAAACACAGGGGAGTAGAAGAGTGCTCTTTTCTCAAAAGCAGAGTGTGTTTCTTGTAAGGCGAGCTAGGGTTTGTTTCCCAGTCCTAAGCGGAGTTGAATCCCATGCAGTTTCTGGTCCTACGAGCAAGAGTTGTTTTCTGCTAAGAAGAGTCACTATTGCGCTCCCATTGCCATACACAGTGCAAATAGCACTCGCGTCTGTTCCCAGCAAGTACAGTGTATTGGACTGAAGAGAAGCTACTGTTCTTGTCAGTTTCCTAAGCAGAGTTGAACTAGATATGGCCCGTGTGTGTAGGAAGCACAGTTCTTTTGTTCTGAGCAAGCTCACTGTTCTGGCCTTTTAGGAAACACAGGGGAGTAGAAGAGTGCTCTTTTCTCAAAAGCAGAGTGTGTTTCTTGTAAGGCCAGCTAGGGTTTGTTTCCCAGTCCTAAACGGAGTTGAATCCCATGCAGTTTCTGGTCCTACGAGCAAGAGTTGTTTTCTGCTAAGAAGAGTCACTATTGCACTCCCATTGCCATACACAGTGCAAATAGCACTCGCGTCTGTTCCCAGCAAGTACAGTGTATTGGACTGAAGAGAAGCTACTGTTCTTGTCAGTTTCCTAAGCAGAGTTGAACTAGATATGGCCCGTGTGTGTAGGAAGCACAGTTCTTTTGTTCTGAGCAAGCTCACTGTTCTGGCCCTATAGGAAACACAGGAGAGTAGAAGAGTGCTCTTTTCTCAAAAGCAGAGTGTGTTTCTTGTAAGGCGAGCTAGGGTTTGTTTCCCAGTCCTAAACGGAGTTGAATCCCATGCAGTTTCTGGTCCTACGAGCAAGAGATGTTTTCTGCTAAGAAGAGTCACTATTGCGCTCCCATTGCCATACACAGTGCAAATAGCACTGGCGTCTGTTCCCAGCAAGTACAGTCAGTGTATTGGACTGAAGAGAAGCTACTGTTCTTGTCAGTTTCCTAAGCAGAGTTGAACTAGATATGGCCCGTGTGTGTAGGAAGCACAGTTCTTTTGTTGTGAGCAAGCTCACTGTTCTGGCCCTATAGGAAACACAGGAGAGTAGAAGAGTGCTCTTTTCTCAAAAGCAGAGTGTGTTTCTTGTAAGGCGAGCTAGGGTTTGTTTCCCAGTCCTAAACGGAGTTGAATCCCATGCAGTTTCTGGTCCTATGAGCAAGAGTTGTTTTCTGCTAAGAAGAGTCACTATTGCGCTTCCATTGCCATACACAGTGCAAATAGCACTCGCGTCTGTTCCCAGCAAGTACAGTGTATTGGACTGAAGAGAAGCTACTGTTCTTGTCAGTTTCCTAAGCAGAGTTGAACTAGATATGGCCCGTGTGTGTAGGAAGCACAGTTCTTTTGTTGTGAGCAAGCTCACTGTTCTGGCCCTATAGGAAACACAGGGGAGTAGAAGAGTGCTCTTTTCTCAAAAGCAGAGTGTGTTTCTTGTAAGGCGAGCTAGGGTTTGTTTCCCAGTCCTAAACGGAGTTGAATCCCATGCAGTTTCTGGTCCTACGAGCAAGAGTTATTTTCTGCTAAGAAGAGTCACTATTGCGCTCCCATTGCCATACACAGTGCAAATAGCACTCGTGTCTGTTCCCAGCAAGTACAGTGTATTGGACTGAAGAGAAGCTACTGTTCTTGTCAGTTTCCTAAGCAGAGTTGAACTAGATATGGCCCATGTGTGTAGGAAGCACAGTTCTTTTGTTCTGAGCAAGCTTACTGTTCTGGCCCTATAGGAAACACAGGGGAGTAGAAGAGTGCTGTTTTCTCAAAAGCAGAGTGTGTTTCTTGTAAGGCGAGCTAGGGTTTGTTTCCCAGTCCTAAACGGAGTTGAATCCCATGCAGTTTCTGGTCCTACGAGCAAGAGTTGTTTTCTGCTAAGAAGAGTCACTATTGTGCTCCCATTGCCATACACAGTGCAAATAGCACTCGCGTCTGTTCCCAGCAAGTACAGTCAGTGTATTGGACTGAAGAGAAGCTACTGTTCTTGTCAGTTTCCTAAGCAGAGTTGAACTAGATATGGCCCGTGTGTGTAGGAAGCACAGTTCTTTTGTTCTGAGCAAGCTCACTGTTCTGGCCTTTTAGGAAACACAGGGGAGTAGAAGAGTGCTCTTTTCTCAAAAGCAGAGTGTGTTTCTTGTAAGGAGAGCTAGGGTTTGTTTCCCAGTCCTAAACGGAGTTGAATCCCATGCAGTTTCTGGTCCTAAGAGCAAGAGTTGTTTAGTGCTAAGAAGAGTCACTATTGCGCTCCCATTGCCATACACAGTGCAAATAGCACTCGCGTCTGTTCCCAGCAAGTACAGTGTATTGGACTGAAGAGAAGCTACTGTTCTTGTCAGTTTCCTAAGCAGAGTTGAACTAGATATGGCCCGTGTGTGTAGGAAGCACAGTTCTTTTGTTGTGAGCAAGCTCACTCTTCTGGCCCTATAGGAAACACAGGAGAGTAGAAGAGTGCTCTTTTCTCAAAAGCAGAGTGTGTTTCTTGTAAGGCGAGCTAGTGTTTGTTTCCCAGTCCTAAACGGAGTTGAATCCCATGCAGTTTCTGGTCCTACGAGCAAGAGTTGTTTTCTGCTAAGAAGAGTCACTATTGTGCTCCCATTGCCATACACAGTGCAAATAGCACTCGCGTCTGTTCCCAGCAAATACAGTGTATTGGACAGAAGAGAAGCTACTGTTCTTGTCAGTTTCCTAAGCAGAGTTGAACTAGATATGGCCCGTGTGTGTAGGAAGCACAGTTCTTTTGTTCTGAGCAAGCTCACTGTTCTGGCCCTATAGGAAACACAGGAGAGTAGAAGAGTGCTCTTTTCTCAAAAGCAGAGTGTGTTTCTTGTAAGGCGAGCTAGGGTTTGTTTCCCAGTCCTAAACGGAGTTGAATCCCATGCAGTTTCTGGTCCTACGAGCAAGAGTTGTTTTCTGCTAAGAAGAGTCACTATTGCGCTCCCATTGCCATACACAGTGCAAATAGCACTCGCGTCTGTTCCCAGCAAGTACAGTCAGTGTATTGGACTGAAGAGAAGCTACTGTTCTTGTCAGTTTCCTAAGCAGAGTTGAACTAGATATGGCCCGTGTGTGTAGGAAGCACAGTTCTTTTGTTCTGAGCAAGCTCACTGTTCTGGCCCTATAGGAAACACAGGAGAGTAGAAGAGTGCTCTTTTCTCAAAAGCAGAGTGTGTTTCTTGTAAGGCGAGCTAGGGTTTGTTTCCCAGTCCTAAACGGAGTTGAATCCCATGCAGTTTCTGGTCCTATGAGCAAGAGTTGTTTTCTGCTAAGAAGAGTCACTATTGCGCTTCCATTGCCATACACAGTGCAAATAGCACTCGCGTCTGTTCCCAGCAAGTACAGTGTATTGGACTGAAGAGAAGCTACTGTTCTTGTCAGTTTCCTAAGCAGAGTTGAACTAGATATGGCCCGTGTGTGTAGGAAGCACAGTTCTTTTGTTGTGAGCAAGCTCACTGTTCTGGCCCTATAGGAAACACAGGGGAGTAGAAGAGTGCTCTTTTCTCAAAAGCAGAGTGTGTTTCTTGTAAGGCGAGCTAGGGTTTGTTTCCCAGTCCTAAACGGAGTTGAATCCCATAAAGTTTCTGGTCCTACGAGCAAGAGTTGTTTTCTGCTAAGAAGAGTTACTATTGGGCTCCCATTGCCATACACAGTGCAAATAGCACTCGCGTCTGTTCCCAGCAAGTACAGTCAGTGTATTGGACTGAAGAGAAGCTACTGTTCTTGTCAGTTTCCTAAGCAGAGTTGAACTAGATATGGCCCGTGTGTGTAGGAAGCACAGTTCTTTTGTTCTGAGCAAGCTCACTGTTCTGGCCTTTTAGGAAACACAGGGGAGTAGAAGAGTGCTCTTTTCTCAAAAGCAGAGTGTGTTTCTTGTAAGGCGAGCTAGGGTTTGTTTCCCAGTCCTAAGCGGAGTTGAATCCCATGCAGTTTCTGGTCCTACGAGCAAGAGTTGTTTTCTGCTAAGAAGAGTCACTATTGCGCTCCCATTGCCATACACAGTGCAAATAGCACTCGCGTCTGTTCCCAGCAAGTACAGTGTATTGGACTGAAGAGAAGCTACTGTTCTTGTCAGTTTCCTAAGCAGAGTTGAACTAGATATGGCCCGTGTGTGTAGGAAGCACAGTTCTTTTGTTCTGAGCAAGCTCACTGTTCTGGCCTTTTAGGAAACACAGGGGAGTAGAAGAGTGCTCTTTTCTCAAAAGCAGAGTGTGTTTCTTGTAAGGCCAGCTAGGGTTTGTTTCCCAGTCCTAAACGGAGTTGAATCCCATGCAGTTTCTGGTCCTACGAGCAAGAGTTGTTTTCTGCTAAGAAGAGTCACTATTGCACTCCCATTGCCATACACAGTGCAAATAGCACTCGCGTCTGTTCCCAGCAAATACAGTGTATTGGACAGAAGAGAAGCTACTGTTCTTGTCAGTTTCCTAAGCAGAGTTGAACTAGATATGGCCCGTGTGTGTAGGAAGCACAGTTCTTTTGTTCTGAGCAAGCTCACTGTTCTGGCCCTATAGGAAACACAGGAGAGTAGAAGAGTGCTCTTTTCTCAAAAGCAGAGTGTGTTTCTTGTAAGGCGAGCTAGGGTTTGTTTCCCAGTCCTAAACGGAGTTGAATCCCATGCAGTTTCTGGTCCTACGAGCAAGAGTTGTTTTCTGCTAAGAAGAGTCACTATTGCGCTCCCATTGCCATACACAGTGCAAATAGCACTCGCGTCTGTTCCCAGCAAATACAGTGTATTGGACAGAAGAGAAGCTACTGTTCTTGTCAGTTTCCTAAGCAGAGTTGAACTAGATATGGCCCGTGTGTGTAGGAAGCACAGTTCTTTTGTTCTGAGCAAGCTCACTGTTCTGGCCCTATAGGAAACACAGGAGAGTAGAAGAGTGCTCTTTTCTCAAAAGCAGAGTGTGTTTCTTGTAAGGCGAGCTAGGGTTTGTTTCCCAGTCCTAAACGGAGTTGAATCCCATGCAGTTTCTGGTCCTACCAGCAAGAGTTGTTTTCTGCTAAGAAGAGTCACTATTGCGCTCCCATTGCCATACACAGTGCAAATAGCACTCGCGTCTGTTCCCAGCAAATACAGTGTATTGGAAAGAAGAGAAGCTACTGTTCTTGTCAGTTTCCTAAGCAGAGTTGAACTAGATATGGCCCGTGTGTGTAGGAAGCACAGTTCTTTTGTTCTGAGCAAGCTCACTGTTCTGGCCCTATAGGAAACACAGGAGAGTAGAAGAGTGCTCTTTTCTCAAAAGCAGAGTGTGTTTCTTGTAAGGCTTGCTAGGGTTTGTTTCCCAGTCCTAAACGGAGTTGAATCCCATGCAGTTTCTGGTCCTAGGAGCAAGAGTTGTTTTCTGCTAAGAAGAGTCACTATTGCGCTCCCATTGCCATACACAGTGCAAATAGCACTCGCGTCTGTTCCCAGCAAGTACAGTGTATTGGACTGAAGAGAAGCTACTGTTCTTGTCAGTTTCCTAAGCAGAGTTGAACTAGATATGGCCCGTGTGTGTAGGAAGCACAGTTCTTTTGTTCTGAGCAAGCTCACTGTTCTGGCACTGTAGGAAAAACAGGAGAGTAGAAGAGTGCTGTTTTCTCAAAAGCAGAGTGTGTTTCTTGTAAGGCGAGCTAGGGTTTGTTTCCCAGTCCTAAACGGAGTTGAATCCCATGCAGTTTCTGGTCCTACGAGCAAGAGTTGTTTTCTGCTAAGAAGAGTCACTATTGCGCTCCCATTGCCATACACAGTGCAAATAGCACTCGCGTCTGTTCCCAGCAAGTACAGTCAGTGTATTGGACTGAAGAGAAGCTACTGTTCTTGTCAGTTTCCTAAGCAGAGTTGAACTAGATATGGCCCGTGTGTGTAGGAAGCACAGTTCTTTTGTTCTGAGCAAGCTCACTGTTCTGGCCTTTTAGGAAACACAGGGGAGTAGAAGAGTGCTGTTTTCTCAAAAGCAGAGTGTGTTTCTTGTAAGGCGAGCTAGGGTTTGTTTCCCAGTCCTAAAAGGAGTTGAATCCCATGCAGTTTCTGGTCCTACGAGCAAGAGTTGTTTTCTGCTAAGAAGAGTCACTATTGCGCTCCCATTGCCATACACAGTGCAAATAGCACTCGCGTCTGTTCCCAGCAAGTACAGTGTATTGGACTGAAGAGAAGCTACTGTTCTTGTCAGTTTCCTAAGCAGAGTTGGACTAGATATGGCCCGTGTGTGTAGGAAGCACAGTTCTTTTGTTGTGAGCAAGCTCACTGTTCTGGCCGTATAGGAAACACAGGAGAGTAGAAGAGTGCTCTTTTCTCAAAAGCAGAGTGTGTTTCTTGTAAGGCGAGCTAGGGTTTGTTTCCCAGTCCTAAACGGAGTTGAATCCCATGCAGTTTCTGGTCCTACGAGCAAGAGTTGTTTTCTGCTAAGAAGAGTCACTATTGCGCTCCCATTGCCATACACAGTGCAAATAGCACTCGGGTCTGTTCCCAGCAAATACAGTGTATTGGACTGAAGAGAAGCTACTGTTCTTGTCAGTTTCCTAAGCAGAGTTGAACTAGATATGGCCCGTGTGTGTAGGAAGCACAGTTCTTTTGTTCTGAGCAAGCTTACTGTTCTGGCCCTATAGGAAACACAGGGGAGTAGAAGAGTGCTCTTTTCTCAAAAGCAGAGTGTGTTTCTTGTAAGGCGAGCTAGGGTTTGTTTCCCAGTCCTAAACGGAGTTGAATCCCATGCAGTTTCTGGTCCTACGAGCAAGAGTTGTTTTCTGCTAAGAGGAGTCACTATTGTGCTCCCATTGCCATACACAGTGCAAATAGCACTCGCGTCTGTTCCCAGCAAGTACAGTGTATTGGACTGAAGAGAAGCTACTGTTCTTGTCAGTTTCCTAAGCAGAGTTGAACTAGATATGGCCCGTGTGTGTAGGAAGCACAGTTCTTTTGTTCTGAGCAAGCTCACTGTTCTGGCCTTTTAGGAAACACAGGGGAGTAGAAGAGTGCTCTTTTCTCAAAAGCAGAGTGTGTTTCTTGTAAGGCGAGCTAGGGTTTGTTTCCCAGTCCTAAACAGAGTTGAATCCCATGCAGTTTCTGGTCCTAGGAGCAAGAGTTGTTTTCTGCTAAGAAGAGTCACTATTGCGCTCCCATTGCCATACACAGTGCAAATAGCACTCGTGTCTGTTCCCAGCAAGTACAGTGTATTGGACTGAAGCGAAGCTACTGTTCTTGTCAGTTTCCTAAGCAGAGTTGAACTAGATATGGCCCGTGTGTGTAGGAAGCACAGTTCTTTTGTTCTGAGCAAGCTCACTGTTCTGGCCCTATAGGAAACACGGGGGAGTAGAAGAGTGCTCTTTTCTCAAAAGCAGAGTGTGTTTCTTGTAAGGCGAGCTAGGGTTTGTTTCCCAGTCCTAAACGGAGTTGAATCCCATGCAGTTTCTGGTCCTACGAGCAAGAGTTGTTTTCTGCTAAGAAGAGTCACTATTGCACTCCCATTGCCATACACAGTGCAAATAGCACTCGCGTCTGTTCCCAGCAAGTACAGTGTATTGGACTGAAGAGAAGCTACTGTTCTTGTCAGTTTCCTAAGCAGAGTTGAACTAGATATGGCCCGTGTGTGTAGGAAGCACAGTTCTTTTGTTCTGAGCAAGCTCACTGTTCTGGCCTTTTAGGAAACACAGGGGAGTAGAAGAGTGCTCTTTTCTCAAAAGCAGAGTGTGTTTCTTGTAAGGCGAGCTAGGGTTTGTTTCCCAGTCCTAAACGGAGTTGAATCCCATGCAGTTTCTGGTCCTACGAGCAAGAGTTGTTTTCTGCTAAGAAGAGTCACTATTGCGCTCCCATTGCCATACACAGTGCAAATAGCACTCGAGTCTGTTCCCAGCAAGTACAGTGTATTGGACTGAAGAGAAGCTACTGTTCTTGTCAGTTTCCTAATCAGAGTTGAACTAGATATGGCCCGTGTGTGTAGGAAGCACAGTTCTTTTGTTCTGAGCAAGCTCACTGTTCTGGCCCTATAGGAAACACAGGGGAGTAGAAGAGTGCTCTTTTCTCAAAAGCAGAGTGTGTTTCTTGTAAGGCGAGCTAGGGTTTGTTTCCCAGTCCTAAACGGAGTTGAATCCCATGCAGTTTCTGGTCCTACGAGCAAGAGTTGTTTTCTGCTAAGAAGAGTCACTATTGCGCTCCCATTGCCATACACAGTGCAAATAGCACTCGCGTCTGTTCCCAGCAAGTACAGTCAGTGTATTGGACTGAAGAGAAGCTACTGTTCTTGTCAGTTTCCTAAGCAGAGTTGAACTAGATATGGCCCGTGTGTGTAGGAAGCACAGTTCTTTTGTTCTGAGCAAGCTCACTGTTCTGGCCCTATAGGAAACACAGGAGAGTAGAAGAGTGCTCTTTTCTCAAAAGCAGAGTGTGTTTCTTGTAAGGCGAGCTAGGGTTTGTTTCCCAGTCCTAAACGGAGTTGAATCCCATGCAGTTTCTGGTCCTACGAGCAAGAGTTGTTTTCTGCTAAGAAGAGTCACTATTGCGCTCCCATTGCCATACACAGTGCAAATAGCACTCGCGTCTGTTCCCAGCAAGTACAGTGTATTGGACTGAAGAGAAGCTACTGTTCTTGTCAGTTTCCTAAGCAGAGTTGAACTAGATATGGCCCGTGTGTGTAGGAAGCACAGTTCTTTTGTTCTGAGCAAGCTCACTGTTCTGGCCTTTTAGGAAACACAGGGGAGTAGAAGAGTGCTCTTTTCTCAAAAGCAGAGTGTGTTTTTTGTAAGGCGAGCTAGGGTTTGTTTCCCAGTCCTAAACAGAGTTGAATCCCATGCAGTTTCTGGTCCTATGAGCAAGAGTTGTTTTCTGCTAAGAAGAGTCACTATTGCGCTCCCATTGCCATACACAGTGCAAATAGCACTCGCGTCTGTTCCCAGCAAGTACAGTGTATTGGACTGAAGAGAAGCTACTGTTCTTGTCAGTTTCCTAAGCAGAGTTGAACTAGATATGGCCCGTGTGTGTAGGAAGCACAGTTCTTTTGTTCTGAGCAAGCTTACTGTTCTGGCCCTATAGGAAACACAGGGGAGTAGAAGAGTGCTCTTTTCTCAAAAGCAGAGTGTGTTTCTTGTAAGGCGAGCTAGGGTTTGTTTCCCAGTCCTAAACGGAGTTGAATCCCATGCAGTTTCTGGTCCTAAGAGCAAGAGTTGTTTTCTGCTAAGAGGAGTCACTATTGCGCTCCCATTGCCATACACAGTGCAAATAGCACTGGCGTCTGTTCCCAGCAAGTACAGTGTATTGGACTGAAGAGAAGCTACTGTTCTTGTCAGTTTCCTAAGCAGAGTTGAACTAGATATGGCCCGTGTGTGTAGGAAGCACAGTTCTTTTGTTCTGAGCAAGCTCACTGTTCTGGCCTTTTAGGAAACACAGGGGAGTAGAAGAGTGCTCTTTTCTCAAAAGCAGAGTGTGTTTCTTGTAAGGCGAGCTAGGGTTTGTTTCCCAGTCCTAAACAGAGTTGAATCCCATGCAGTTTCTGGTCCTACGAGCAAGAGTTGTTTTCTGCTAAGAAGAGTCACTATTGCGCTCCCATTGCCATACACAGTGCAAATAGCACTCGCGTCTGTTCCCAGCAAGTACAGTGTATTGGACTGAAGAGAAGCTACTGTTCTTGTCAGTTTCCTAAGCAGAGTTGAACTAGATATGGCCCGTGTGTGTAGGAAGCACAGTTCTTTTGTTCTGAGCAAGCTCACTGTTCTGGCCCTATAGGAAACACAGGGGAGTAGAAGAGTGCTCTTTTCTCAAAAGCAGAGTGTGTTTCTTGTAAGGCGAGCTAGGGTTTGTTTCCCAGTCCTAAACGGAGTTGAATCCCATGCAGTTTCTGGTCCTACGAGCAAGAGTTGTTTTTTGCTAAGAAGAGTCACTATTGCACTCCCATTGCCATACACAGTGCAAATAGCACTCGCGTCTGTTCCCAGCAAGTACAGTCAGTGTATTGGACTGAAGAGAAGCTACTGTTCTTGTCAGTTTCCTAAGCAGAGTTGAACTAGATATGGCCCGTGTGTGTAGGAAGCACAGTTCTTTTGTTCTGAGCAAGCTCACTGTTCTGGCCCTATAGGAAACACAGGGGAGTAGAAGAGTGCTCTTTTCTCAAAAGCAGAGTGTGTTTCTTGTAAGGCGAGCTAGGGTTTGTTTCCCAGTCCTAAACGGAGTTGAATCCCATGCAGTTTCTGGTCCTACGAGCAAGAGTTGTTTTCTGCTAAGAAGAGTCACTATTGCTCTCCCATTGCCATACACAGTGCAAATAGCACTCGCGTCTGTTCCCAGCAAGTACAGTCAGTGTATTGGACTGAAGAGAAGCTACTGTTCTTGTCAGTTTCCTAAGCAGAGTTGAACTAGATATGGCCCGTGTGTGTAGGAAGCACAGTTCTTTTGTTCTGAGCAAGCTCACTGTTCTGGCCCTATAGGAAACACAGGAGAGTAGAAGAGTGCTCTTTTCTCAAAAGCAGAGTGTGTTTCTTGTAAGGCGAGCTAGGGTTTGTTTCCCAGTCCTAAATGGAGTTGAATCCCATGCAGTTTCTGGTCCTACGAGCAAGAGATGTTTTCTGCTAAGAAGAGTCACTATTGCGCTCCCATTGCCATACACAGTGGAAATAGCACTCGCGTCTGTTCCCAGGAAGTACAGTGTATTGGACTGAAGAGAAGCTACTGTTCTTGTCAGTTTCCTAAGCAGAGTTGAACTAGATATGGCCCGTGTGTGTAGGAAGCACAGTTCTTTTGTTCTGAGCAAGCTCACTGTTCTGGCCCTATAGGAAACACAGGGGAGTAGAAGAGTGCTCTTTTCTCAAAAGCAGAGTGTGTTTCTTGTAAGGCGAGCTAGGGTTTGTATCCCAGTCCTAAACGGAGTTGAATCCCATGCAGTTTCTGGTCCTACGAGCAAGAGTTGTTTTCTGCTAAGAAGAGTCACTATTGCGCTTCCATTGCCATACACAGTGCAAATAGCACTCGCGTCTGTTCCCAGCAAGTACAGTGTATTGGACTGAAGAGAAGCTACTGTTCTTGTCAGTTTCCTAAGCAGAGTTGAACTAGATATGTCCCGTGTGTGTAGGAAGCACAGTTCTTTTGTTCTGAGCAAGCTCACTGTTCTGGCCCTATAGGAAACACAGGGGAGTAGAAGAGTGCTCTTTTCTCAAAAGCAGAGTGTGTTTCTTGTAAGGCGAGCTAGGGTTTGTTTCCCAGTCCTAAACGGAGTTGAATCCCATGCAGTTTCTGGTCCTACGAGCAAGAGTTGTTTTCTGCTAAGAAGAGTCACTATTGCACTCCCATTGCCATACACAGTGCAAATAGCACTCGCGTCTGTTCCCAGCAAGTACAGTCAGTGTATTGGACTGAAGAGAAGCTACTGTTCTTGTCAGTTTCCTAAGCAGAGTTGAACTAGATATGGCCCGTGTGTGTAGGAAGCACAGTTCTTTTGTTGTGAGCAAGCTCACTGTTCTGGCCCTATAGGAAACACAGGAGAGTAGAAGAGTCCTCTTTTCTCAAAAGCAGAGTGTGTTTCTTGTAAGGCGAGCTAGGGTTTGTTTCCCAGTCCTAAACGGAGTTGAATCCCATGCAGTTTCTGGTCCTACGAGCAAGAGTTGTTTTCTGCTAAGAAGAGTCACTATTGTGCTCCCATTGCCATACACAGTGCAAATAGCACTCGCGTCTGTTCCCAGCAAGTACAGTCAGTGTATTGGACTGAAGAGAAGCTACTGTTCTTGTCAGTTTCCTAAGCAGAGTTGAACTAGATATGGCCCGTGTGTGTAGGAAGCACAGTTCTTTTGTTCTGAGCAAGCTCACTGTTCTGGCCTTTTAGGAAACACAGGGGAGTAGAAGAGTGCTCTTTTCTCAAAAGCAGAGTGTGTTTCTTGTAAGGCCAGCTAGGGTTTGTTTCCCAGTCCTAAACGGAGTTGAATCCCATGCAGTTTCTGGTCCTACGAGCAAGAGTTGTTTTCTGCTAAGAAGAGTCACTATTGCGCTCCCATTGCCATACACAGTGCAAATAGCACTCGCGTCTGTTCCCAGCAAATACAGTGTATTGGACAGAAGAGAAGCTACTGTTCTTGTCAGTTTCCTAATCAGAGTTGAACTAGATATGGCCCGTGTGTGTAGGAAGCACAGTTCTTTTGTTCTGAGCAAGCTCACTGTTCTGGCCCTATAGGAAACACAGGAGAGTAGAAGAGTGCTCTTTTCTCAAAAGCAGAGTGTGTTTCTTGTAAGGCGAGCTAGGGTTTGTTTCCCAGTCCTAAACGGAGTTGAAATCCATGCAGTTTCTGGTCCTACCAGCAAGAGTTGTTTTCTGCTAAGAAGAGTCACTATTGCGCTCCCATTGCCATACACAGTGCAAATAGCACTCGCGTCTGTTCCCAGCAAATACAGTGTATTGGAAAGAAGAGAAGCTACTGTTCTTGTCAGTTTCCTAAGCAGAGTTGAACTAGATATGGCCCGTGTGTGTAGGAAGCACAGTTCTTTTGTTCTGAGCAAGCTCACTGTTCTGGCCCTATAGGAAACACAGGAGAGTAGAAGAGTGCTCTTTTCTCAAAAGCAGAGTGTGTTTCTCGTAAGGCTTGCTAGGGTTTGTTTCCCAGTCCTAAACGGAGTTGAATCCCATGCAGTTTCTGGTCCTACGAGCAAGAGTTGTTTTCTGCTAAGAAGAGTCACTATTGCGCTCCCATTGCCATACACAGTGCAAATAGCACTCGCGTCTGTTCCCAGCAAGTACAGTGTATTGGACTGAAGAGAAGCTACTGTTCTTGTCAGTTTCCTAAGCAGAGTTGAACTAGATATGTCCCGTGTGTGTAGGAAGCACAGTTCTTTTGTTCTGAGCAAGCTCACTGTTCTGGCACTGTAGGAAAAACAGGAGAGTAGAAGAGTGCTGTTTTCTCAAAAGCAGAGTGTGTTTCTTGTAAGGCGAGCTAGGGTTTGTTTCCCAGTCCTAAACGGAGTTGAATCCCATGCAGTTTCTGGTCCTACGAGCAAGAGTTGTTTTCTGCTAAGAAGAGTCACTATTGCGCTCCCATTGCCATACACAGTGCAAATAGCACTCGCGTCTGTTCCCAGCAAGTACAGTCAGTGTATTGGACTGAAGAGAAGCTACTGTTCTTGTCAGTTTCCTAAGCAGAGTTGAACTAGATATGGCCCGTGTGTGTAGGAAGCACAGTTCTTTTGTTCTGAGCAAGCTCACTGTTCTGGCCTTTTAGGAAACACAGGAGAGTAGAAGAGTGCTCTTTTCTCAAAAGCAGAGTGTGTTTCTTGTAAGGCGAGCTAGGGTTTGTTTCCCAGTCCTAAACGGAGTTGAATCCCATGCAGTTTCTGGTCCTACGAGCAAGAGTTGTTTTCTGCTAAGAAGAGTCACTATTGCGCTCCCATTGCCATACACAGTGCAAATAGCACTCGGGTCTGTTCCCAGCAAATACAGTGTATTGGACTGAAGAGAAGCTACTGTTCTTGTCAGTTTCCTAAGCAGAGTTGAACTAGATATGGCCCGTGTGTGTAGGAAGCACAGTTCTTTTGTTCTGAGCAAGCTTACTGTTCTGGCCCTATAGGAAACACAGGGGAGTAGAAGAGTGCTCTTTTCTCAAAAGCAGAGTGTGTTTCTTGTAAGGCGAGCTAGGGTTTGTTTCCCAGTCCTAAACAGAGTAGAATCCCATGCAGTTTCTGGTCCTACGAGCAAGAGTTGTTTTCTGCTAAGAGGAGTCACTATTGCGCTCCCATTGCCATACACAGTGCAAATAGCACTCGCGTCTGTTCCCAGCAAGTACAGTGTATTGGACTGAAGAGAAGCTACTGTTCTTGTCAGTTTCCTAAGCAGAGTTGAACTAGATGTAGCCCGTGTGTGTAGGAAGCACAGTTCTTTTGTTCTGAGCAAGCTCACTGTTCTGGCCTTTTAGGAAACACAGGGGAGTAGAAGAGTGCTCTTTTCTCAAAAGCAGAGTGTGTTTCTTGTAAGGCGAGCTAGGGTTTGTTTCCCAGTCCTAAACAGAGTTGAATCCCATGCAGTTTCTGGTCCTATGAGCAAGAGTTGTTTTCTGCTAAGAAGAGTCACTATTGCGCTCCCATTGCCATACACAGTGCAAATAGCACTCGCGTCTGTTCCCAGCAAGTACAGTGTATTGGACTGAAGAGAAGCTACTGTTCTTGTCAGTTTCCTAAGCAGAGTTGAACTAGATATGGCCCGTGTGTGTAGGAAGCACAGTTCTTTTGTTCTGAGCAAGCTTACTGTTCTGGCCCTATAGGAAACACAGGGGAGTAGAAGAGTGCTCTTTTCTCAAAAGCAGAGTGTGTTTCTTGTAAGGCGAGCTAGGGTTTGTTTCCCAGTCCTAAACGGAGTTGAATCCCATGCAGTTTCTGGTCCTACGAGCAAGAGTTGTTTTTTGCTAAGAGGAGTCACTATTGCGCTCCCATTGCCATACACAGTGCAAATAGCACTCGCGTCTGTTCCCAGCAAGTACAGTGTATTGGACTGAAGAGAAGCTACTGTTCTTGTCAGTTTCCTAAGCAGAGTTGAACTAGATATGGCCCGTGTGTGTAGCAAGCACAGTTCTTTTGTTCTGAGCAAGCTCACTGTTCTGGCCTTTTAGGAAACACAGGGGAGTAGAAGAGTGCTCTTTTCTCAAAAGCAGAGTGTGTTTCTTGTAAGGCGAGCTAGGGTTTGTTTCCCAGTCCTAAACGGAGTTGAATCCCATGCAGTTTCTGGTCCTAGGAGCAAGAGTTGTTTTCTGCTAAGAAGAGTCACTATTGCGCTCCCATTGCCATACACAGTGCAAATAGCACTCGCGTCTGTTCCCAGCAAGTACAGTGTATTGGACTGAAGAGAAGCTACTGTTCTTGTCAGTTTCCTAAGCAGAGTTGAACTAGATATGGCCCGTGTGTGTAGGAAGCACAGTTCTTTTGTTCTGAGCAAGCTCACTGTTCTGGCCTTTTAGGAAACACAGGGGAGTAGAAGAGTGCTCTTTTATCAAAAGCAGAGTGTGTTTCTTGTAAGGCGAGCTAGGGTTTGTTTCCCAGTAATAAACGGAGTTGAATCCCATGCAGTTTCTGGTCCTACGAGCAAGAGTTGTTTTCTGCTAAGAAGAGTCACTATTGTGCTCCCATTGCCATACACAGTGCAAATAGCACTCGAGTCTGTTCCCAGCAAGTACAGTGTATTGGACTGAAGAGAAGCTACTGTTCTTGTCAGTTTCCTAAGCAGAGTTGAACTAGATATGGCCCGTGTGTGTAGGAAGCACAGTTCTTTTGTTCTGAGCAAGCTCACTGTTCTGGCCCTATAGGAAACACAGGGGAGTAGAAGAGTGCTCTTTTCTCAAAAGCAGAGTGTGTTTCTTGTAAGGCGAGCTAGGGTTTGTTTCCCAGTCCTAAACGGAGTTGAATCCCATGCAGTTTCTGGTCCTACGAGCAAGAGTTGTTTTCTGCTAAGAAGAGTCACTATTGCGCTCCCATTGCCATACACAGTGCAAATAGCACTCGCGTCTGTTCCCAGCAAGTACAGTGTATTGGACTGAAGAGAAGCTACTGTTCTTGTCAGTTTCCTAAGCAGAGTTGAACTAGATATGCCCCGTGTGTGTAGGAAGCACAGTTCTTTTGTTCTGAGCAAGCTCACTGTTCTGGCCTTTTAGGAAACACAGGGGAGTAGAAGAGTGCTCTTTTATCAAAAGCAGAGTGTGTTTCTTGTAAGGCGAGCTAGGGTTTGTTTCCCAGTCCTAAACAGAGTTGAATCCCATGCAGTTTCTGGTCCTACGAGCAAGAGTTGTTTTCTGCTAAGAAGAGTCACTATTGCGCTCCCATTGCCATACACAGTGCAAATAGCACTCGCGTCTGTTCCCAGCAAGTACAGTGTATTGGACTGAAGAGAAGCTACTGTTCTTGTCAGTTTCCTAAGCAGAGTTGAACTAGATATGGCCCGTGTGTGTAGGAAGCACAGTTCTTTTGTTCTGAGCAAGCTCACTGTTCTGGCCCTATAGGAAACACAGGGGAGTAGAAGAGTGCTCTTTTCTCAAAAGCAGAGTGTGTTTCTTGTAAGGCGAGCTAGGGTTTGTTTCCCAGTCCTAAACGGAGTTGAATCCCATGCAGTTTCTGGTCCTACGAGCAAGAGTTGTTTTCTGCTAAGAAGAGTCACTATTGCACTCCCATTGCCATACACAGTGCAAATAGCACTCGCGTCTGTTCCCAGCAAGTACAGTCAGTGTATTGGACTGAAGAGAAGCTACTGTTCTTGTCAGTTTCCTAAGCAGAGTTGAACTAGATATGGCCCGTGTGTGTAGGAAGCACAGTTCTTTTGTTGTGAGCAAGCTCACTGTTCTGGCCCTATAGGAAACACAGGAGAGTAGAAGAGTGCTCTTTTCTCAAAAGCAGAGTGTGTTTCTTGTAAGGCGAGCTAGGGTTTGTTTCCCAGTCCTAAACGGAGTTGAATCCCATGCAGTTTCTGGTCCTACGAGCAAGAGTTGTTTTCTGCTAAGAAGAGTCACTATTGCGCTCCCATTGCCATACACAGTGCAAATAGCACTCGCGTCTGTTCCCAGCAAGTACAGTCAGTGTATTGGACTGAAGAGAAGCTACTGTTCTTGTCAGTTTCCTAAGCAGAGTTGAACTAGATATGGCCCGTGTGTGTAGGAAGCACAGTTCTTTTGTTCTGAGCAAGCTTACTGTTCTGGCCCTATAGGAAACACAGGAGAGTAGAAGAGTGCTCTTTTCTCAAAAGCAGAGTGTGTTTCTTGTAAGGCGAGCTAGGGTTTGTTTCCCAGTCCTAAACGGAGTTGAATCCCATGCAGTTTCTGGTCCTACGAGCAAGAGTTGTTTTCTGCTAAGAAGAGTCACTATTGCGCTCCCATTGCCATACACAGTGCAAATAGCACTCGCGTCTGTTCCCAGCAAGTACAGTCAGTGTATTGGACTGAAGAGAAGCTACTGTTCTTGTCAGTTTCCTAAGCAGAGTTGAACTAGATATGGCCCGTGTGTGTAGGAAGCACAGTTCTTTTGTTCTGAGCAAGCTCACTGTTCTGGCCCTATAGGAAACACAGGGGAGTAGAAGAGTGCTGTTTTCTCAAAAGTAGAGTGTGTTTCTTGTAAGGCGAGCTAGGGTTTGTTTCCCAGTCCTAAACGGAGTTGAATCCCATGCAGTTTCTGGTCCTACGAGCAAGAGTTGTTTTCTGCTAAGAAGAGTCACTATTGCGCTCCCATTTCCATACACAGTGCAAATAGCACTCGCGTCTGTTCCCAGCAAGTACAGTGTATTGGACTGAAGAGAAGCTACTGTTCTTGTCAGTTTCCTAAGCAGAGTTGAACTAGATATGGCCCGTGTGTGTAGGAAGCACAGTTCTTTTGTTCTGAGCAAGCTCACTGTTCTGGACTTTTAGGAAACACAGGGGAGTAGAAGAGTGCTCTTTTCTCAAAAGCAGAGTGTGTTTCTTGTAAGGCGAGCTAGGGTTTGTTTCCCAGTCCTAAACGGAGTTGAATCCCATGCAGTTTCTGGTCCTACGAGCAAGAGTTGTTTTCTGCTAAGAAGAGTCACTATTGCGCTCCCATTGCCATACACAGTGCAAATAGCACTCGCGTCTGTTCCCAGCAAGTACAGTCAGTGTATTGGACTGAAGAGAAGCTACTGTTCTTGTCAGTTTCCTAAGCAGAGTTGAACTAGATATGGCCCGTGTGTGTAGGAAGCACAGTTCTTTTGTTCTGAGCAAGCTTACTGTTCTGGCCCTATAGGAAACACAGGAGAGTAGAAGAGTGCTCTTTTCTCAAAAGCAGAGTGTGTTTCTTGTAAGGCGAGCTAGGGTTTGTTTCCCAGTCCTAAACGGAGTTGAATCCCATGCAGTTTCTGGTCCTACGAGCAAGAGTTGTTTTCTGCTAAGAAGAGTCACTATTGCGCTCCCATTGCCATACACAGTGCAAATAGCACTCGCGTCTGTTCCCAGCAAGTACAGTCAGTGTATTGGACTGAAGAGAAGCTACTGTTCTTGTCAGTTTCCTAAGCAGAGTTGAACTAGATATGGCCCGTGTGTGTAGGAAGCACAGTTCTTTTGTTCTGAGCAAGCTCACTGTTCTGGCCCTATAGGAAACACAGGGGAGTAGAAGAGTGCTGTTTTCTCAAAAGTAGAGTGTGTTTCTTGTAAGGCGAGCTAGGGTTTGTTTCCCAGTCCTAAACGGAGTTGAATCCCATGCAGTTTCTGGTCCTACGAGCAAGAGTTGTTTTCTGCTAAGAAGAGTCACTATTGCGCTCCCATTTCCATACACAGTGCAAATAGCACTCGCGTCTGTTCCCAGCAAGTACAGTGTATTGGACTGAAGAGAAGCTACTGTTCTTGTCAGTTTCCTAAGCAGAGTTGAACTAGATATGGCCCGTGTGTGTAGGAAGCACAGTTCTTTTGTTCTGAGCAAGCTCACTGTTCTGGCCTTTTAGGAAACACAGGGGAGTAGAAGAGTGCTCTTTTCTCAAAAGCAGAGTGTGTTTCTTGTAAGGCGAGCTAGGGTTTGTTTCCCAGTCCTAAACGGAGTTGAATCCCATGCAGTTTCTGGTCCTACGAGCAAGAGTTGTTTTCTGCTAAGAAGAGTCACTATTGCGCTCCCATTGCCATACACAGTGCAAATAGCACTCGCGTCTGTTCCCAGCAAGTACAGTCAGTGTATTGGACTGAAGAGAAGCTACTGTTCTTGTCAGTTTCCTAAGCAGAGTTGAACTAGATATGGCCCGTGTGTGTAGGAAGCACAGTTCTTTTGTTCTGAGCAAGCTCACTGTTCTGGCCCTATAGGAAACACAGGAGAGTAGAAGAGTGCTCTTTTCTCAAAAGCAGAGTGTGTTTCTTGTAAGGCGAGCTAGGGTTTGTTTCCCAGTCCTAAACGGAGTTGAATCCCATGCAGTTTCTGGTCCTACGAGCAAGAGTTGTTTTCTGCTAAGAAGAGTCACTATTGCGCTCCCATTGCCATACACAGTGCAAATAGCACTCGCGTCTGTTCCCAGCAAGTACAGTGTATTGGACTGAAGAGAAGCTACTGTTCTTGTCAGTTTCCTAAGCAGAGTTGAACTAGATATGGCCCGTGTGTGTAGGAAGCACAGTTCTTTTGTTCTGAGCAAGCTCACTGTTCTGGCCTTTTAGGAAACACAGGGGAGTAGAAGAGTGCTCTTTTCTCAAAAGCAGAGTGTGTTTTTTGTAAGGCGAGCTAGGGTTTGTTTCCCAGTCCTAAACAGAGTTGAATCCCATGCAGTTTCTGGTCCTACGAGCAAGAGTTGTTTTCTGCTAAGAAGAGTCACTATTGCGCTCCCATTGCCATACACAGTGCAAATAGCACTCGCGTCTGTTCCCAGCAAGTACAGTGTATTGGACTGAAGAGAAGCTACTGTTCTTGTCAGTTTCCTAAGCAGAGTTGAACTAGATATGGCCCGTGTGTGTAGGAAGCACAGTTCTTTTGTTCTGAGCAAGCTTACTGTTCTGGCCCTATAGGAAACACAGGGGAGTAGAAGAGTGCTCTTTTCTCAAAAGCAGAGTGTGTTTCTTGTAAGGCGAGCTAGGGTTTGTTTCCCAGTCCTAAACGGAGTTGAATCCCATGCAGTTTCTGGTCCTACGAGCAAGAGTTGTTTTCTGCTAAGAGGAGTCACTATTGCGCTCCCATTGCCATACACAGTGCAAATAGCACTCGCGTCTGTTCCCAGCAAGTACAGTGTATTGGACTGAAGAGAAGCTACTGTTCTTGTCAGTTTCCTAAGCAGAGTTGAACTAGATATGGCCCGTGTGTGTAGGAAGCACAGTTCTTTTGTTCTGAGCAAGCTCACTGTTCTGGCCTTTTAGGAAACACAGGGGAGTGGAAGAGTGCTCTTTTCTCAAAAGCAGAGTGTGTTTCTTGTAAGGCGAGCTAGGGTTTGTTTCCCAGTCCTAAACAGAGTTGAATCCCATGCAGTTTCTGGTCCTACGAGCAAGAGTTGTTTTCTGCTAAGAAGAGTCACTATTGCGCTCCCATTGCCATACACAGTGCAAATAGCACTCGCGTCTGTTCCCAGCAAGTACAGTGTATTGGACTGAAGAGAAGCTACTGTTCTTGTCAGTTTCCTAAGCAGAGTTGAACTAGATATGGCCCGTGTGTGTAGGAAGCACAGTTCTTTTGTTCTGAGCAAGCTCACTGTTCTGGCCCTATAGGAAACACAGGGGAGTAGAAGAGTGCTCTTTTCTCAAAAGCAGAGTGTGTTTCTTGTAAGGCGAGCTAGGGTTTGTTTCCCAGTCCTAAACGGAGTTGAATCCCATGCAGTTTCTGGTCCTACGAGCAAGAGTTGTTTTCTGCTAAGAAGAGTCACTATTGCACTCCCATTGCCATACACAGTGCAAATAGCACTCGCGTCTGTTCCCAGCAAGTACAGTGTATTGGACTGAAGAGAAGCTACTGTTCTTGTCAGTTTCCTAAGCAGAGTTGAACTAGATATGGCCCGTGTGTGTAGGAAGCACAGTTCTTTTGTTCTGAGCAAGCTCACTGTTCTGGCCCTATAGGAAACACAGGGGAGTAGAAGAGTGCTCTTTTCTCAAAAGCAGAGTGTGTTTCTTGTAAGGCGAGCTAGGGTTTGTTTCCCAGTCCTAAACGGAGTTGAATCCCATGCAGTTTCTGGTCCTACGAGCAAGAGTTGTTTTCTGCTAAGAAGAGTCACTATTGCACTCCCATTGCCATACACAGTGCAAATAGCACTCGCGTCTGTTCCCAGCAAGTACAGTCAGTGTATTGGACTGAAGAGAAGCTACTGTTCTTGTCAGTTTCCTAAGCAGAGTTGAACTAGATATGGCCCGTGTGTGTAGGAAGCACAGTTCTTTTGTTCTGAGCAAGCTCACTGTTCTGGCCCTATAGGAAACACAGGAGAGTAGAAGAGTGCTCTTTTCTCAAAAGCAGAGTGTGTTTCTTGTAAGGCGAGCTAGGGTTTGTTTCCCAGTCCTAAATGGAGTTGAATCCCATGCAGTTTCTGGTCCTACGAGCAAGAGTTGTTTTCTGCTAAGAAGAGTCACTATTGCGCTCCCATTGCCATACACAGTGCAAATAGCACTCGCGTCTGTTCCCAGCAAGTACAGTGTATTGGACTGAAGAGAAGCTACTGTTCTTGTCAGTTTCCTAAGCAGAGTTGAACTAGATATGGCCCTTGTGTGTAGGAAGCACAGTTCTTTTGTTCTGAGCAAGCTCACTGTTCTGGCCCTATAGGAAACACAGGGGAGTAGAAGAGTGCTCTTTTCTCAAAAGCAGAGTGTGTTTCTTGTAAGGCGAGCTAGGGTTTGTATCCCAGTCCTAAACGGAGTTGAATCCCATGCAGTTTCTGGTCCTACGAGCAAGAGTTGTTTTCTGCTAAGAAGAGTCACTATTGCACTCCCATTGCCATACACAGTGCAAATAGCACTCGCGTCTGTTCCCAGCAAGTACAGTCAGTGTATTGGACTGAAGAGAAGCTACTGTTCTTGTCAGTTTCCTAAGCAGAGTTGAACTAGATATGGCCCGTGTGTGTAGGAAGCACAGTTCTTTTGTTGTGAGCAAGCTCACTGTTCTGGCCCTATAGGAAACACAGGAGAGTAGAAGAGTGCTCTTTTCTCAAAAGCAGAGTGTGTTTCTTGTAAGGCGAGCTAGGGTTTGTTTCCCAGTCCTAAACGGAGTTGAATCCCATGCAGTTTCTGGTCCTACGAGCAAGAGTTGTTTTCTGCTAAGAGGAGTCACTATTGCGCTCCCATTGCCATACACAGTGCAAATAGCACTCGCGTCTGTTCCCAGCAAGTACAGTGTATTGGACTGAAGAGAAGCTACTGTTCTTGTCAGTTTCCTAAGCAGAGTTGAACTAGATATGGCCCGTGTGTGTAGGAAGCACAGTTCTTTTGTTCTGAGCAAGCTCACTGTTCTGGCCTTTTAGGAAACACAGGGGAGTGGAAGAGTGCTCTTTTCTCAAAAGCAGAGTGTGTTTCTTGTAAGGCGAGCTAGGGTTTGTTTCCCAGTCCTAAACAGAGTTGAATCCCATGCAGTTTCTGGTCCTACGAGCAAGAGTTGTTTTCTGCTAAGAAGAGTCACTATTGCGCTCCCATTGCCATACACAGTGCAAATAGCACTCGCGTCTGTTCCCAGCAAGTACAGTGTATTGGACTGAAGAGAAGCTACTGTTCTTGTCAGTTTCCTAAGCAGAGTTGAACTAGATATGGCCCGTGTGTGTAGGAAGCACAGTTCTTTTGTTCTGAGCAAGCTCACTGTTCTGGCCCTATAGGAAACACAGGGGAGTAGAAGAGTGCTCTTTTCTCAAAAGCAGAGTGTGTTTCTTGTAAGGCGAGCTAGGGTTTGTTTCCCAGTCCTAAACGGAGTTGAATCCCATGCAGTTTCTGGTCCTACGAGCAAGAGTTGTTTTCTGCTAAGAAGAGTCACTATTGCACTCCCATTGCCATACACAGTGCAAATAGCACTCGCGTCTGTTCCCAGCAAGTACAGTGTATTGGACTGAAGAGAAGCTACTGTTCTTGTCAGTTTCCTAAGCAGAGTTGAACTAGATATGGCCCGTGTGTGTAGGAAGCACAGTTCTTTTGTTCTGAGCAAGCTCACTGTTCTGGCCCTATAGGAAACACAGGGGAGTAGAAGAGTGCTCTTTTCTCAAAAGCAGAGTGTGTTTCTTGTAAGGCGAGCTAGGGTTTGTTTCCCAGTCCTAAACGGAGTTGAATCCCATGCAGTTTCTGGTCCTACGAGCAAGAGTTGTTTTCTGCTAAGAAGAGTCACTATTGCACTCCCATTGCCATACACAGTGCAAATAGCACTCGCGTCTGTTCCCAGCAAGTACAGTCAGTGTATTGGACTGAAGAGAAGCTACTGTTCTTGTCAGTTTCCTAAGCAGAGTTGAACTAGATATGGCCCGTGTGTGTAGGAAGCACAGTTCTTTTGTTCTGAGCAAGCTCACTGTTCTGGCCCTATAGGAAACACAGGAGAGTAGAAGAGTGCTCTTTTCTCAAAAGCAGAGTGTGTTTCTTGTAAGGCGAGCTAGGGTTTGTTTCCCAGTCCTAAATGGAGTTGAATCCCATGCAGTTTCTGGTCCTACGAGCAAGAGTTGTTTTCTGCTAAGAAGAGTCACTATTGCGCTCCCATTGCCATACACAGTGCAAATAGCACTCGCGTCTGTTCCCAGCAAGTACAGTGTATTGGACTGAAGAGAAGCTACTGTTCTTGTCAGTTTCCTAAGCAGAGTTGAACTAGATATGGCCCTTGTGTGTAGGAAGCACAGTTCTTTTGTTCTGAGCAAGCTCACTGTTCTGGCCCTATAGGAAACACAGGGGAGTAGAAGAGTGCTCTTTTCTCAAAAGCAGAGTGTGTTTCTTGTAAGGCGAGCTAGGGTTTGTATCCCAGTCCTAAACGGAGTTGAATCCCATGCAGTTTCTGGTCCTACGAGCAAGAGTTGTTTTCTGCTAAGAAGAGTCACTATTGCACTCCCATTGCCATACACAGTGCAAATAGCACTCGCGTCTGTTCCCAGCAAGTACAGTCAGTGTATTGGACTGAAGAGAAGCTACTGTTCTTGTCAGTTTCCTAAGCAGAGTTGAACTAGATATGGCCCGTGTGTGTAGGAAGCACAGTTCTTTTGTTGTGAGCAAGCTCACTGTTCTGGCCCTATAGGAAACACAGGAGAGTAGAAGAGTGCTCTTTTCTCAAAAGCAGAGTGTGTTTCTTGTAAGGCGAGCTAGGGTTTGTTTCCCAGTCCTAAACGGAGTTGAATCCCATGCAGTTTCTGGTCCTACGAGCAAGAGTTGTTTTCTGCTAAGAAGAGTCACTATTGCGCTCCCATTGCCATACACAGTGCAAATAGCACTCGCGTCTGTTCCCAGCAAGTACAGTGTATTGGACTGAAGAGAAGCTACTGTTCTTGTCAGTTTCCTAAGCAGAGTTGAACTAGATATGGCCCGTGTGTGTAGGAAGCACAGTTCTTTTGTTCTGAGCAAGCTTACTGTTCTGGCCCTATAGGAAACACAGGGGAGTAGAAGAGTGCTCTTTTCTCAAAAGCAGAGTGTGTTTCTTGTAAGGCGAGCTAGGGTTTGTTTCCCAGTCCTAAACGGAGTTGAATCCCATGCAGTTTCTGGTCCTACGAGCAAGAGTTGTTTTCTGCTAAGAGGAGTCACTATTGCGCTCCCATTGCCATACACAGTGCAAATAGCACTCGCGTCTGTTCCCAGCAAGTACAGTGTATTGGACTGAAGAGAAGCTACTGTTCTTGTCAGTTTCCTAAGCAGAGTTGAACTAGATATGGCCCGTGTGTGTAGGAAGCACAGTTCTTTTGTTCTGAGCAAGCTCACTGTTCTGGCCTTTTAGGAAACACAGGGGAGTGGAAGAGTGCTCTTTTCTCAAAAGCAGAGTGTGTTTCTTGTAAGGCGAGCTAGGGTTTGTTTCCCAGTCCTAAACAGAGTTGAATCCCATGCAGTTTCTGGTCCTACGAGCAAGAGTTGTTTTCTGCTAAGAAGAGTCACTATTGCGCTCCCATTGCCATACACAGTGCAAATAGCACTCGCGTCTGTTCCCAGCAAGTACAGTGTATTGGACTGAAGAGAAGCTACTGTTCTTGTCAGTTTCCTAAGCAGAGTTGAACTAGATATGGCCCGTGTGTGTAGGAAGCACAGTTCTTTTGTTCTGAGCAAGCTCACTGTTCTGGCCCTATAGGAAACACAGGGGAGTAGAAGAGTGCTCTTTTCTCAAAAGCAGAGTGTGTTTCTTGTAAGGCGAGCTAGGGTTTGTTTCCCAGTCCTAAACGGAGTTGAATCCCATGCAGTTTCTGGTCCTACGAGCAAGAGTTGTTTTCTGCTAAGAAGAGTCACTATTGCACTCCCATTGCCATACACAGTGCAAATAGCACTCGCGTCTGTTCCCAGCAAGTACAGTGTATTGGACTGAAGAGAAGCTACTGTTCTTGTCAGTTTCCTAAGCAGAGTTGAACTAGATATGGCCCGTGTGTGTAGGAAGCACAGTTCTTTTGTTCTGAGCAAGCTCACTGTTCTGGCCCTATAGGAAACACAGGGGAGTAGAAGAGTGCTCTTTTCTCAAAAGCAGAGTGTGTTTCTTGTAAGGCGAGCTAGGGTTTGTTTCCCAGTCCTAAACGGAGTTGAATCCCATGCAGTTTCTGGTCCTACGAGCAAGAGTTGTTTTCTGCTAAGAAGAGTCACTATTGCACTCCCATTGCCATACACAGTGCAAATAGCACTCGCGTCTGTTCCCAGCAAGTACAGTCAGTGTATTGGACTGAAGAGAAGCTACTGTTCTTGTCAGTTTCCTAAGCAGAGTTGAACTAGATATGGCCCGTGTGTGTAGGAAGCACAGTTCTTTTGTTCTGAGCAAGCTCACTGTTCTGGCCCTATAGGAAACACAGGAGAGTAGAAGAGTGCTCTTTTCTCAAAAGCAGAGTGTGTTTCTTGTAAGGCGAGCTAGGGTTTGTTTCCCAGTCCTAAATGGAGTTGAATCCCATGCAGTTTCTGGTCCTACGAGCAAGAGTTGTTTTCTGCTAAGAAGAGTCACTATTGCGCTCCCATTGCCATACACAGTGCAAATAGCACTCGCGTCTGTTCCCAGCAAGTACAGTGTATTGGACTGAAGAGAAGCTACTGTTCTTGTCAGTTTCCTAAGCAGAGTTGAACTAGATATGGCCCTTGTGTGTAGGAAGCACAGTTCTTTTGTTCTGAGCAAGCTCACTGTTCTGGCCCTATAGGAAACACAGGGGAGTAGAAGAGTGCTCTTTTCTCAAAAGCAGAGTGTGTTTCTTGTAAGGCGAGCTAGGGTTTGTATCCCAGTCCTAAACGGAGTTGAATCCCATGCAGTTTCTGGTCCTACGAGCAAGAGTTGTTTTCTGCTAAGAAGAGTCACTATTGCACTCCCATTGCCATACACAGTGCAAATAGCACTCGCGTCTGTTCCCAGCAAGTACAGTCAGTGTATTGGACTGAAGAGAAGCTACTGTTCTTGTCAGTTTCCTAAGCAGAGTTGAACTAGATATGGCCCGTGTGTGTAGGAAGCACAGTTCTTTTGTTGTGAGCAAGCTCACTGTTCTGGCCCTATAGGAAACACAGGAGAGTAGAAGAGTGCTCTTTTCTCAAAAGCAGAGTGTGTTTCTTGTAAGGCGAGCTAGGGTTTGTTTCCCAGTCCTAAACGGAGTTGAATCCCATGCAGTTTCTGGTCCTACGAGCAAGAGTTGTTTTCTGCTAAGAAGAGTCACTATTGCGCTCCCATTGCCATACACAGTGCAAATAGCACTCGCGTCTGTTCCCAGCAAGTACAGTCAGTGTATTGGACTGAAGAGAAGCTACTGTTCTTGTCAGTTTCCTAAGCAGAGTTGAACTAGATATGGCCCGTGTGTGTAGGAAGCACAGTTCTTTTGTTCTGAGCAAGCTTACTGTTCTGGCCCTATAGGAAACACAGGAGAGTAGAAGAGTGCTCTTTTCTCAAAAGCAGAGTGTGTTTCTTGTAAGGCGAGCTAGGGTTTGTTTCCCAGTCCTTAACGGAGTTGAATCCCATGCAGTTTCTGGTCCTACGAGCAAGAGTTGTTTTCTGCTAAGAAGAGTCACTATTGCGCTCCCATTGCCATACACAGTGCAAATAGCACTCGCGTCGTTCCCAGCAAGTACAGTGTATTGGACTGAAGAGAAGCTACTGTTCTTGTCAGTTTCCTAAGCAGAGTTGAACTAGATATGGCCCGTGTGTGTAGGAAGCACAGTTCTTTTGTTCTGAGCAAGCTCACTCTTCTGGCCCTATAGGAAACACAGGGGAGTAGAAGAGTGCTGTTTTCTCAAAAGCAGAGTGTGTTTCTTGTAAGGCGAGCTAGGGTTTGTTTCCCAGTCCTAAACGGAGTTGAATCCCATGCAGTTTCTGGTCCTACGAGCAAGAGTTGTTTTCTGCTAAGAAGAGTCACTATTGCGCTCCCATTGCCATACACAGTGCAAATAGCACTCGCGTCTGTTCCCAGCAAGTACAGTGTATTGGACTGAAGAGAAGCTACTGTTCTTGTCAGTTTCCTAAGCAGAGTTGAACTAGATATGGCCCGTGTGTGTAGGAAGCACAGTTCTTTTGTTCTGAGCAAGCTCACTGTTCTGGCCTTTTAGGAAACACAGGGGAGTGGAAGAGTGCTCTTTTCTCAAAAGCAGAGTGTGTTTCTTGTAAGGCAAGCTAGGGTTTGTTTCCCAGTCCTAAACAGAGTTGAATCCCATGCAGTTTCTGGTCCTACGAGCAAGAGTTGTTTTCTGCTAAGAAGAGTCACTATTGCGCTCCCATTGCCATACACAGTGCAAATAGCACTCGCGTCTGTTCCCAGCAAGTACAGTGTATTGGACTGAAGAGAAGCTACTGTTCTTGTCAGTTTCCTAAGCAGAGTTGAACTAGATATGGCCCGTGTGTGTAGGAAGCACAGTTCTTTTGTTCTGAGCAAGCTCACTGTTCTGGCCCTATAGGAAACACAGGGGAGTAGAAGAGTGCTCTTTTCTCAAAAGCAGAGTGTGTTTCTTGTAAGGCGAGCTAGGGTTTGTTTCCCAGTCCTAAACGGAGTTGAATCCCATGCAGTTTCTGGTCCTACGAGCAAGAGTTGTGTTCTGCTAAGAAGAGTCACTATTGCACTCCCATTGCCATACACAGTGCAAATAGCACTCGCGTCTGTTCCCAGCAAGTACAGTCAGTGTATTGGACTGAAGAGAAGCTACTGTTCTTGTCAGTTTCCTAAGCAGAGTTGAACTAGATATGGCCCGTGTGTGTAGGAAGCACAGTTCTTTTGTTCTGAGCAAGCTCACTGTTCTGGCCCTATAGGAAACACAGGAGAGTAGAAGAGTGCTCTTTTCTCAAAAGCAGAGTGTGTTTCTTGTAAGGCGAGCTAGGGTTTGTTTCCCAGTCCTAAATGGAGTTGAATCCCATGCAGTTTCTGGTCCTACGAGCAAGAGTTGTTTTCTGCTAAGAAGAGTCACTATTGCGCTCCCATTGCCATACACAGTGCAAATAGAACTCGCGTCTGTTCCCAGCAAGTACTGTGTATTGGACTGAAGAGAAGCTACTGTTCTTGTCAGTTTCCTAAGCAGAGTTGAACTAGATATGGCCCGTGTGTGTAGGAAGCACAGTTCTTTTGTTCTGAGCAAGCTCACTGTTCTGGCCCTATAGGAAACACAGGGGAGTAGAAGAGTGCTCTTTTCTCAAAAGCAGAGTGTGTTTCTTGTAAGGCGAGCTAGGGTTTGTATCCCAGTCCTAAACGGAGTTGAATCCCATGCAGTTTCTGGTCCTACGAGCAAGAGTTGTTTTCTGCTAAGAAGAGTCACTATTGCGCTCCCATTGCCATACACAGTGCAAATAGCACTCGCGTCTGTTCCCAGCAAGTACAGTGTATTGGACTGAAGAGAAGCTACTGTTCTTGTCAGTTTCCTAAGCAGAGTTGAACTAGATATGGCCCGTGTGTAGGAAGCACAGTTCTTTTGTTCTGAGCAAGCTCACTGTTCTGGCCCTATAGGAAACACAGGGGAGTAGAAGAGTGCTCTTTTCTCAAAAGCAGAGTGTGTTTCTTGTAAGGCGAGCTAGGGTTTGTTTCCCAGTCCTAAACGGAGTTGAATCCCATGCAGTTTCTGGTCCTACGAGCAAGAGTTGTTTTCTGCTAAGAAGAGTCACTATTGCACTCCCATTGCCATACACAGTGCAAATAGCACTCGCGTCTGTTCCCAGCAAGTACAGTCAGTGTATTGGACTGAAGAGAAGCTACTGTTCTTGTCAGTTTCCTAAGCAGAGTTGAACTAGATATGGCCCGTGTGTGTAGGAAGCACAGTTCTTTTGTTGTGAGCAAGCTCACTGTTCTGGCCCTATAGGAAACACAGAAGAGTAGAAGAGTGCTCTTTTCTCAAAAGCAGAGTGTGTTTCTTGTAAGGCGAGCTAGGGTTTGTTTCCCAGTCCTAAACGGAGTTGAATCCCATGCAGTTTCTGGTCCTACGAGCAAGAGTTGTTTTCTGCTAAGAAGAGTCACTATTGCGCTCCCATTGCCATACACAGTGCAAATAGCACTCGCGTCTGTTCCCAGCAAGTACAGTCAGTGTATTGGACTGAAGAGAAGCTACTGTTCTTGTCAGTTTCCTAAGCAGAGTTGAACTAGATATGGCCCGTGTGTGTAGGAAGCACAGTTCTTTTGTTCTGAGCAAGATTACTGTTCTGGCCCTATAGGAAACACAGGAGAGTAGAAGAGTGCTCTTTTCTCAAAAGCAGAGTGTGTTTCTTGTAAGGTGAGCTAGGGTTTGTTTCCCAGTCCTAAACGGAGTTGAATCCCATGCAGTTTCTGGTCCTACGAGCAAGAGTTGTTTTCTGCTAAGAAGAGTCACTATTGCGCTCCCATTGCCATACACAGTGCAAATAGCACTCGCGTCGTTCCCAGCAAGTACAGTGTATTGGACTGAAGAGAAGCTACTGTTCTTGTCAGTTTCCTAAGC
The DNA here is from genome assembly GCF_949786415.1 of Peromyscus eremicus. NCBI lineage: Eukaryota > Metazoa > Chordata > Mammalia > Rodentia > Cricetidae > Peromyscus > Peromyscus eremicus. Next base: position 33,991 of record NW_026734848.1, read on the forward strand.
AGAGTTGAACTAGATATGGCCCGTGTGTGTAGGAAGCACAGTTCTTTTGTTCTGAGCAAGCTCACTGTTCTGGCCCTATAGGAAACACAGGGGAGTAGAAGAGTGCTGTTTTCTCAAAAGCAGAGTGTGTTTCTTGTAAGGCGAGCTAGGGTTTGTTTCCCAGTCCTAAACGGAGTTGAATCCCATGCAGTTTCTGGTCCTACGAGCAAGAGTTGTTTTCTGCTAAGAAGAGTCACTATTGTGCTCCCATTGCCATACACAGTGCAAATAGCACTCGCGTCTGTTCCCAGCAAGTACAGTCAGTGTATTGGACTGAAGAGAAGCTACTGTTCTTGTCAGTTTCCTAAGCAGAGTTGAACTAGATATGGCCCGTGTGTGTAGGAAGCACAGTTCTTTTGTTCTGAGCAAGCTCACTGTTCTGGCCTTTTAGGAAACACAGGGGAGTAGAAGAGTGCTCTTTTCTCAAAAGCAGAGTGTGTTTCTTGTAAGGAGAGCTAGGGTTTGTTTCCCAGTCCTAAACGGAGTTGAATCCCATGCAGTTTCTGGTCCTAAGAGCAAGAGTTGTTTAGTGCTAAGAAGAGTCACTATTGCGCTCCCATTGCCATACACAGTGCAAATAGCACTCGCGTCTGTTCCCAGCAAGTACAGTGTATTGGACTGAAGAGAAGCTACTGTTCTTGTCAGTTTCCTAAGCAGAGTTGAACTAGATATGGCCCGTGTGTAGGAAGCACAGTTCTTTTGTTCTGAGCAAGCTCACTGTTCTGGCCCTATAGGAAACACAGGGGAGTAGAAGAGTGCTCTTTTCTCAAAAGCAGAGTGTGTTTCTTGTAAGGCGAGCTAGGGTTTGTTTCCCAGTCCTAAACGGAGTTGAATCCCATGCAGTTTCTGGTCCTACGAGCAAGAGTTGTTTTCTGCTAAGAAGAGTCACTATTGCACTCCCATTGCCATACACAGTGCAAATAGCACTCGCGTCTGTTCCCAGCAAGTACAGTCAGTGTATTGGACTGAAGAGAAGCTACTGTTCTTGTCAGTTTCCTAAGCAGAGTTGAACTAGATATGGCCCGTGTGTGTAGGAAGCACAGTTCTTTTGTTGTGAGCAAGCTCACTGTTCTGGCCCTATAGGAAACACAGAAGAGTAGAAGAGTGCTCTTTTCTCAAAAGCAGAGTGTGTTTCTTGTAAGGCGAGCTAGGGTTTGTTTCCCAGTCCTAAACGGAGTTGAATCCCATGCAGTTTCTGGTCCTACGAGCAAGAGTTGTTTTCTGCTAAGAAGAGTCACTATTGCGCTCCCATTGCCATACACAGTGCAAATAGCACTCGCGTCTGTTCCCAGCAAGTACAGTCAGTGTATTGGACTGAAGAGAAGCTACTGTTCTTGTCAGTTTCCTAAGCAGAGTTGAACTAGATATGGCCCGTGTGTGTAGGAAGCACAGTTCTTTTGTTCTGAGCAAGATTACTGTTCTGGCCCTATAGGAAACACAGGAGAGTAGAAGAGTGCTCTTTTCTCAAAAGCAGAGTGTGTTTCTTGTAAGGCGAGCTAGGGTTTGTTTCCCAGTCCTAAACGGAGTTGAATCCCATGCAGTTTCTGGTCCTACGAGCAAGAGTTGTTTTCTGCTAAGAAGAGTCACTATTGCGCTCCCATTGCCATACACAGTGCAAATAGCACTCGCGTCGTTCCCAGCAAGTACAGTGTATTGGACTGAAGAGAAGCTACTGTTCTTGTCAGTTTCCTAAGCAGAGTTGAACTAGATATGGCCCGTGTGTGTAGGAAGCACAGTTCTTTTGTTCTGAGCAAGCTCACTGTTCTGGCCCTATAGGAAACACAGGGGAGTAGAAGAGTGCTCTTTTCTCAAAAGCAGAGTGTGTTTCTTGTAAGGCGAGCTAGGGTTTGTTTCCCAGTCCTAAACGGAGTTGAATCCCATGCAGTTTCTGGTCCTACGAGCAAGAGTTGTTTTCTGCTAAGAAGAGTCACTATTGCGCTCCCATTTCCATACACAGTGCAAATAGCACTCGCGTCTGTTCCCAGCAAGTACAGTGTATTGGACTGAAGAGAAGCTACTGTTCTTGTCAGTTTCCTAAGCAGAGTTGAACTAGATATGGCCCGTGTGTGTAGGAAGCACAGTTCTTTTGTTCTGAGCAAGCTCACTGTTCTGGCCTTTTAGGAAACACAGGGGAGTAGAAGAGTGCTCTTTTCTCAAAAGCAGAGTGTGTTTCTTGTAAGGCGAGCTAGGGTTTGTTTCCCAGTCCTAAACGGAGTTGAATCCCATGCAGTTTCTGGTCCTACGAGCAAGAGTTGTTTTCTGCTAAGAAGAGTCACTATTGCGCTCCCATTGCCATACACAGTGCAAATAGCACTCGCGTCTGTTCCCAGCAAGTACAGTGTATTGGACTGAAGAGAAGCTACTGTTCTTGTCAGTTTCCTAAGCAGAGTTGAACTAGATATGGCCCGTGTGTGTAGGAAGCACAGTTCTTTTGTTCTGAGCAAGCTCACTGTTCTGGCCCTATAGGAAACACAGGGGAGTAGAAGAGTGCTGTTTTCTCAAAAGCAGAGTGTGTTTCTTGTAAGGCGAGCTAGGGTTTGTTTCCCAGTCCTAAACGGAGTTGAATCCCATGCAGTTTCTGGTCCTAGGAGCAAGAGTTGTTTTCTGCTAAGAAGAGTCACTATTGCGCTCCCATTTCCATACACAGTGCAAATAGCACTCGCGTCTGTTCCCAGCAAGTACAGTGTATTGGACTGAAGAGAAGCTACTGTTCTTGTCAGTTTCCTAAGCAGAGTTGAACTAGATATGGCCCGTGTGTGTAGGAAGCACAGTTCTTTTGTTCTGAGCAAGCTCACTGTTCTGGCCCTATAGGAAACACAGGGGAGTAGAAGAGTGCTCTTTTCTCAAAAGCAGAGTGTGTTTCTTGTAAGGCGATCTAGGGTTTGTTTCCCAGTCCTAAACGGAGTTGAATCCCATGCAGTTTCTGGTCCTACGAGCAAGAGTTGTTTTCTGCTAAGAAGAGTCACTATTGCGCTCCCATTGCCATACACAGTGCAAATAGCACTCGCGTCTGTTCCCAGCAAGTACAGTGTATTGGACTGAAGAAAAGCTACTGTTCTTGTCAGTTTCCTAAGCAGAGTTGAACTAGATATGGCCCGTGTGTGTAGGAAGCACAGTTCTTTTGTTCTGAGCAAGCTCACTGTTCTGGCCTTTTAGGAAACACAGGGGAGTAGAAGAGTGCTCTTTTCTCAAAAGCAGAGTGTGTTTCTTGTAAGGCGAGCTAGGGTTTGTTTCCCAGTCCTAAACGGAGTTGAATCCCATGCAGTTTCTGGTCCTACGAGCAAGAGTTGTTTTCTGCTAAGAAGAGTCACTATTGCGCTCCCATTGCCATACACAGTGCAAATAGCACTCGAGTCTGTTCCCAGCAAGTACAGTGTATTGGACTGAAGAGAAGCTACTGTTTTTGTCAGTTTCCTAAGCAGAGTTGAACTAGATATGGCCCGTGTGTGTAGGAAGCACAGTTCTTTTGTTCTGAGCAAGCTCACTGTTCTGGCCCTGTAGGAAACACAGGAGAGTAGAAGAGTGCTCTTTTCTCAAAAGCAGAGTGTGTTTCTTGTAAGGCGAGCTAGGGTTTGTTTCCCAGTCCTAAACGGAGTTGAATCCCATGCAGTTTCTGGTCCTACGAGCAAGAGTTGTTTTCTGCTAAGAAGAGTCACTATTGCGCTTCCATTGCCATACACAGTGCAAATAGCACTCGTGTCTGTTCCCAGCAAGTACAGTGTATTGGACTGAAGAGAAGCTACTGTTCTTGTCAGTTTCCTAAGCAGAGTTGAACTAGATATGGCCCGTGTGTGTAGGAAGCACAGTTCTTTTGTTGTGAGCAAGCTCACTGTTCTGGCCCTATAGGAAACACAGGGGAGTAGAAGAGTGCTCTTTTCTACAAAGCAGAGTGTGTTTCTTGTAAGGCGAGCTAGGGTTTGTTTCCCAGTCCTAAACGGAGTTGAATCCCATGCAGTTTCTGGTCCTACGAGCAAGAGTTGTTTTCTGCTAAGAAGAGTCACTATTGTGCTCCCATTGCCATACACAGTGCAAATAGCACTCGCGTCTGTTCCCAGCAAGTACAGTGTATTGGACTGAAGAGAAGCTACTGTTCTTGTCAGTTTCCTAAGCAGAGTTGAACTAGATATGGCCCGTGTGTGTAGGAAGCACAGTTCTTTTGTTCTGAGCAATCTCACTGTTCTGGCCCTATAGGAAACACAGGGGAGTAGAAGAGTGCTCTTTTCTCAAAAGCAGAGTGTGTTTCTTGTAAGGCGAGCTAGGGTTTGTTTCTCAGTCCTAAACGGAGTTGAATCCCATGCAGTTTCTGGTCCTACGAGCAAGAGTTGTTTTCTGCCAAGAAGAGTCACTATTGCGTTCCCATTGTCATACACAGTGCAAATAGCACTCGCGTCTGTTCCCAGCAAGTACAGTGTATTGGACTGAAGAGAAGCTACTGTTCTTGTCAGTTTCCTAAGCAGAGTTGAACTAGATATGGCCCGTGTGTGTAGGAAGCACAGTTCTTTTGTTCTGAGCAAGCTCACTGTTCTGGCCCTATAGGAAACACAGGGGAGTAGAAGAGTGCTCTTTTCTCAAAAGCAGAGTGTGTTTCTTGTAAGGCGAGCTAGGGTTTGTTTCCCAGTCCTAAACGGAGTTGAATCCCATGCAGTTTCTGGTCCTACGAGCAAGAGTTGTTTTCTGCTAAGAAGAGTCACTATTGCGCTCCCATTGCCATACACAGTGCAAATAGCACTCGCATATGTTCCCAGCAAGTACAGTGTATTGGACTGAAGAAAAGCTACCGTTCTTGTCAGTTTCCTAAGCAGAGTTGAACTAGATATGGCCCGTGTGTGTAGGAAGCACAGTTCTTTTGTTCTGAGCAAGCTCACTGTTCTGGCCTTTTAGGAAACACAGGGGAGTAGAAGAGTGCTCTTTTCTCAAAAGCAGAGTGTGTTTCTTGTAAGGCGAGCTAGGGTTTGTTTCCCAGTCCTAAACAGAGTTGAATCCCATGCAGTTTCTGGTCCTACGAGCAAGAGTTGTTTTCTGCTAAGAAGAGTCACTATTGCGCTCCCATTGCCATACACAGTGCAAATAGCACTCTCGTCTGTTCCCAGCAAGTACAGTGTATTGGACTGAAGAGAAGCTACTGTTCTTGTCAGTTTCCTAAGCAGAGTTGAACTAGATATGGCCCGTGTGTGTAGGAAGCACAGTTCTTTTGTTCTGAGCAAGCTCACTGTTCTGGCCCTATAGGAAACACAGGGGAGTAGAAGAGTGCTCTTTTCTCAAAAGCAGAGTGTGTTTCTTGTAAGGCGAGCTAGGGTTTGTTTCCCAGTCCTAAACGGAGTTGAATCCCATGCAGTTTCTGGTCCTACGAGCAAGAGTTGTTTTCTGCTAAGAAGAGTCACTATTGCGCTCCCATTGCCATACACAGTGCAAATAGCACTCGCGTCTGTTCCCAGCAAGTACAGTGTATTGGACTGAAGAGAAGCTACTGTTCTTGTCAGTTTCCTAAGCAGAGTTGAACTAGATATGGCCCGTGTGTGTAGGAAGCACAGTTCTTTTGTTCTGAGCAAGCTCACTGTTCTGGCCCTATAGGAAACACAGGGGAGTAGAAGAGTGCTCTTTTCTCAAAAGCAGAGTGTGTTTCTTGTAAGGCGATCTAGGGTTTGTTTCCCAGTCCTAAACGGAGTTGAATCCCATGCAGTTTCTGGTCCTACGAGCAAGAGTTGTTTTCTGCTAAGAAGAGTCACTATTGCACTCCCATTGCATTACACAGTGCAAATAGCACTCGCGTCTGTTCCCAGCAAGTACAGTGTATTGGACTGAAGAGAAGCTACTGTTCTTGTCAGTTTCCTAAGCAGAGTTGAACTAGATATGGCCCGTGTGTGTAGGAAGCACAGTTCTTTTGTTCTGAGCAAGCTCACTGTTCTGGCCCTATAGGAAACACAGGGGAGTAGAAGAGTGCTCTTTTCTCAAAAGCAGAGTGTGTTTCTTGTAAGGCGAGCTAGGGTTTGTTTCCCAGTCCTAAACGGAGTTGAATCCCATGCAGTTTCTGGTCCTACGAGCAAGAGTTGTTTTCTGCTAAGAAGAGTCACTATTGCGCTCCCATTGCCATACACAGTGCAAATAGCACTCGCGTCTGTTCCCAGCAAGTACAGTCAGTGTATTGGACTGAAGAGAAGCTACTGTTCTTGTCAGTTTCCTAAGCAGAGTTGAACTAGATATGGCCCGTGTGTGTAGGAAGCACAGTTCTTTTGTTCTGAGCAAGCTCACTGTTCTGGCCCTATAGGAAACACAGGAGAGTAGAAGAGTGCTCTTTTCTCAAAAGCAGAGTGTGTTTCTTGTAAGGCGAGCTAGGGTTTGTTTCCCAGTCCTAAACGGAGTTGAATCCCATGCAGTTTCTGGTCCTACGAGCAAGAGTTGTTTTCTGCTAAGAAGAGTCACTATTGCGCTTCCATTGCCATACACAGTGCAAATAGCACTCGTGTCTGTTCCCAGCAAGTACAGTGTATTGGACTGAAGAGAAGCTACTGTTCTTGTCAGTTTCCTAAGCAGAGTTGAACTAGATATGGCCCGTGTGTGTAGGAAGCACAGTTCTTTTGTTCTGAGCAAGCTCACTGTTCTGGCCCTATAGGAAACACAGGAGAGTAGAAGAGTGCTCTTTTCTCAAAAGCAGAGTGTGTTTCTTGTAAGGCGATCTAGGGTTTGTTTCCCAGTCCTAAACGGAGTTGAATCCCATGCAGTTTCTGGTCCTACGAGCAAGAGTTGTTTTCTGCTAAGAAGAGTCACTATTGCGCTCCCATTGCCATACACAGTGCAAATAGCACTCGCGTCTGTTCCCAGCAAGTACAGTGTATTGGACTGAAGAGAAGCTACTGTTCTTGTCAGTTTCCTAAGCAGAGTTGAACTAGATATGGCCCGTGTGTGTAGGAAGCACAGTTCTTTTGTTCTGAGCAAGCTCACTGTTCTGGCCCTATAGGAAACACAGGGGAGTAGAAGAGTGCTCTTTTCTCAAAAGCAGAGTGTGTTTCTTGTAAGGCGAGCTAGGGTTTGTATCCCAGTCCTAAACGGAGTTGAATCCCATGCAGTTTCTGGTCCTACGAGCAAGAGTTGTTTTCTGCTAAGAAGAGTCACTATTGCGCTCCCATTGCCATACACAGTGCAAATAGCACTCGCGTCTGTTCCCAGCAAGTACAGTGTATTGGACTGAAGAGAAGCTACTGTTCTTGTCAGTTTCCTAAGCAGAGTTGAACTAGATATGGCCCGTGTGTGTAGGAAGCACAGTTCTTTTGTTCTGAGCAAGCTCACTGTTCTGGCCCTATAGGAAACACAGGGGAGTAGAAGAGTGCTCTTTTCTCAAAAGCAGAGTGTGTTTCTTGTAAGGCGAGCTAGGGTTTGTTTCCCAGTCCTAAAAGGAGTTGAATCCCATGCAGTTTCTGGTCCTACGAGCAAGAGTTGTTTTCTGCTAAGAAGAGTCACTATTGCGCTCCCATTGCCATACACAGTGCAAATAGCACTCGCGTCTGTTCCCAGCAAGTACAGTCAGTGTATTGGACTGAAGAGAAGCTACTGTTCTTGTCAGTTTCCTAAGCAGAGTTGAACTAGATATGGCCCGTGTGTGTAGGAAGCACAGTTCTTTTCTTGTGAGCAAGCTCACTGTTCTGGCCCTATAGGAAACACAGGAGAGTAGAAGAGTGCTCTTTTCTCAAAAGCAGAGTGTGTTTCTTGTAAGGCGAGCTAGGGTTTGTTTCCCAGTCCTAAACGGAGTTGAATCCCATGCAGTTTCTGGTCCTACAAGCAAGAGTTGTTTTCTGCTAAGAAGAGTCACTATTACGCTCCCATTGCCATACACAGTGCAAATAGCACTCGCGTCTGTTCCCAGCAAGTACAGTCAGTGTATTGGACTGAAGAGAAGCTACTGTTCTTGTCAGTTTCCTAAGCAGAGTTGAACTAGATATGGCCCGTGTGTGTAGGAAGCACAGTTCTTTTGTTCTGAGCAAGCTTACTGTTCTGGCCCTATAGGAAACACAGGAGAGTAGAAGAGTGCTCTTTTCTCAAAAGCAGAGTGTGTTTCTTGTAAGGCGAGCTAGGGTTTGTTTCCCAGTCCTAAACGGAGTTGAATCCCATGCAGTTTCTGGTCCTACGAGCAAGAGTTGTTTTCTGCTAAGAAGAGTCACTATTGCGCTTCCATTGCCATACACAGTGCAAATAGCACTCGCGTCTGTTCCCAGCAAGTACAGTGTATTGGACTGAAGAGAAGCTACTGTTCTGGTCAGTTTCCTAAGCAGAGTTGAACTAGATATGGCCCGTGTGTGTAGGAAGCACAGTTCTTTTGTTCTGAGCAAGCTCACTGTTCTGGCCCTATAGGAAACACAGGGGAGTAGAAGAGTGCTCTTTTCTACAAAGCAGAGTGTGTTTCTTGTAAGGCGAGCTAGGGTTTGTTTCCCAGTCCTAAACGGAGTTGAATCCCATGCAGTTTCTGGTCCTACGAGCAAGAGTTGTTTTCTGCTAAGAAGAGTCACTATTGCGCTCCCATTGCCATACACAGTGCAAATAGCACTCGCGTCTGTTCCCAGCAAGTACAGTGTATTGGACTGAAGAGAAGCTACTGTTCTTGTCAGTTTCCTAAGCAGAGTTGAACTAGATATGGCCCGTGTGTGTAGGAAGCACAGTTCTTTTGTTCTGAGCAATCTCACTGTTCTGGCCCTATAGGAAACACAGGGGAGTAGAAGAGTGCTGTTTTCTCAAAAGCAGAGTGTGTTTCTTGTAAGGCGAGCTAGGGTTTGTTTCCCAGTCCTAAACGGAGTTGAATCCCATGCAGTTTCTGGTCCTATGAGCAAGAGTTGTTTTCTGCTAAGAAGAGTCACTATTGCGCTCCCATTTCCATACACAGTGCAAATAGCACTCGCGTCTGTTCCCAGCAAGTACAGTGTATTGGACTGAAGAGAAGCTACTGTTCTTGTCAGTTTCCTAAGCAGAGTTGAACTAGATATGGCCCGTGTGTGTAGGAAGCACAGTTCTTTTGTTCTGAGCAAGCTCACTGTTCTGGCCTTTTAGGAAACACAGGGGAGTAGAAGAGTGCTCTTTTCTCAAAAGCAGAGTGTGTTTCTTGTAAGGCGAGCTAGGGTTTGTTTCCCAGTCCTAAACGGAGTTGAATCCCATGCAGTTTCTGGTCCTACGAGCAAGAGTTGTTTTCTGCTAAGAAGAGTCACTATTGCGCTCCCATTGTCATACACAGTTGAAATAGCACTCGCGTCTGTTCCCAGCAAGTACAGTGTATTAGACTGAAGAGAAGCTACTGTTCTTGTCAGTTTCCTAAGCAGAGTTGAACTAGATATGGCCCGTGTGTGTAGGAAGCACAGTTCTTTTGTTCTGAGCAAGCTCACTGTTCTGGCCCTATAGGAAACACAGGGGAGTAGAAGAGTGCTCTTTTCTCAAAAGCAGAGTGTGTTTCTTGTAAGGCGATCTAGGGTTTGTTTCCCAGTCCTAAACGGAGTTGAATCCCATGCAGTTTCTGGTCCTACGAGCAAGAGTTGTTTTCTGCTAAGAAGAGTCATTATTGCGCTCCCATTGCCATACACAGTGCAAATAGCACTCGAGTCTGTTCCCAGCAAGTACAGTGTATTGGACTGAAGAAAAGCTACTGTTCTTGTCAGTTTCCTAAGCAGAGTTGAACTAGATATGGCCCGTGTGTGTAGGAAGCACAGTTCTTTTGTTCTGAGCAAGCTCACTGTTCTGGCCTTTTAGGAAACACAGGGGAGTAGAAGAGTGCTCTTTTCTCAAAAGCAGAGTGTGTTTCTTGTAAGGCGAGCTAGGGTTTGTTTCCCAGTCCTAAACGGAGTTGAATCCCATGCAGTTTCTGGTCCTACGAGCAAGAGTTGTTTTCTGCTAAGAAGAGTCACTATTGCGCTCCCATTGCCATACACAGTGCAAATAGCACTCGAGTCTGTTCCCAGCAAGTACAGTGTATTGGACTGAAGAGAAGCTACTGTTCTTGTCAGTTTCCTAAGCAGAGTTGATCTAGATATGGCCCGTGTGTGTAGGAAGCACAGTTCTTTTGTTCTGAGCAAGCTCACTGTTCTGGCCCTATAGGAAACACAGGGGAGTAGAAGAGTGCTCTTTTCTCAAAAGCAGAGTGTGTTTCTTGTAAGGAGAGCTAGGGTTTGTTTCCCAGTCCTAAACGGAGTTGAATCCCATGCAGTTTCTGGTCCTACCAGCAAGAGTTGTTTTCTGCTAAGAAGAGTCACTATTGCGCTCCCATTGCCATACACAGTGCAAATAGCACTCGCGTCTGTTCCCAGCAACTACAGTGTATTGGACTGAAGAGAAGCTACTGTTCTTGTCAGTTTCCTAAGCAGAGTTGAACTAGATATGGCCCGTGTGTGTAGGAAGCACAGTTCTTTTGTTCTGAGCAAGCTCACTGTTCTGGCCCTATAGGAAACACAGGAGAATAGAAGAGTGCTCTTTTCTCAAAAGCAGAGTGTGTTTCTTGTAAGGCGAGCTAGGGTTTGTTTCCCAGTCCTAAACGGAGTTGAATCCCATGCAGTTTCTGGTCCTACGAGCAAGAGTTGTTTTCTGCTAAGAAGAGTCACTATTGCGCTCCCATTGCCATACACAGTGCAAATAGCACTCGCTTCTGTTCCCAGCAAGTACAGTGTATTGAACTGAAGAGAAGCTACTGTTCTTGTCAGTTTCCTAAGCAGAGTTGAACTAGATATGGCCCGTGTGTGTAGGAAGCACAGTTTTTTTGTTCTGAGCAAGCTCACTGTTCTGGCCCTATAGGAAACACAGGGGAGTAGAAGAGTGCTCTTTTCTCAAAAGCAGAGTGTGTTTCTTGTAAGGCGAGCTAGGGTTTGTTTCCCAGTCCTAAACGGAGTTGAATCCCATGCAGTTTCTGGTCCTACGAGCAAGAGTTGTTTTCTGCTAAGAAGAGTCACTATTGCGCTCCCATTGCCATACACAGTGCAAATAGCACTGGCATCTGTTCCCAGCAAGTACAGTGTATTGGACTGAAGAGAAGCTACTGTTCTTGTCAGTTTCCTAAGCAGAGTTGAACTAGATATGGCCCGTGTGTGTAGGAAGCACAGTTCTTTTGTTCTGAGCAAGCTCACTGTTCTGGCCTTTTAGGAAACACAGGGGAGTAGAAGAGTGCTCTTTTCTCAAAAGCAGAGTGTGTTTCTTGTAAGGCGAGCTAGGGTTTGTTTCCCAGTCCTAAACGGAGTTGAATCCCATGCAGTTTCTGGTCCTACGAGCAAGAGTTGTTTTCTGCTAAGAAGAGTCACTATTGCGCTCCCATTGCCATACACAGTGCAAATAGCACTCGCGTCTGTTCCCAGCAAGTACAGTGTATTGGACTGAAGAAAAGCTACTGTTCTTGTCAGTTTCCTAAGCAGAGTTGAACTAGATATGGCCCGTGTGTGTAGGAAGCACAGTTCTTTTGTTCTGAGCAAGCTCACTGTTCTGGCCTTTTAGGAAACACAGGGGAGTAGAAGAGTGCTCTTTTCTCAAAAGCAGAGTGTGTTTCTTGTAAGGCGAGCTAGGGTTTGTTTCCCAGTCCTAAACGGAGTTAAATCCCATGCAGTTTCTGGTCCTACGAGCAAGAGTTGTTTTCTGCTAAGAAGAGTCACTATTGCGCTCCCATTGCCATACACAGTGCAAATAGCACTCGAGTCTGTTCCCAGCAAGTACAGTGTATTGGACTGAAGAAAAGCTACTGTTCTTGTCAGTTTCCTAAGCAGAGTTGATCTAGATTTGGCCCGTGTGTGTAGGAAGCACAGTTCTTTTGTTCTGAGCAAGCTCACTGTTCTGGCCCTATAGGAAACACAGGGGAGTAGAAGAGTGCTCTTTTCTCAAAAGCAGAGTGTGTTTCTTGTAAGGCGAGCTAGGGTTTGTTTCCCAGTCCTAAACGGAGTTGAATCCCATGCAGTTTCTGGTCCTACGAGCAAGAGTTGTTTTCTGCTAAGAAGAGTCACTATTGCGCTCCCATTGCCATACACAGTGCAAATAGCACTCGCGTCTGTTCCCAGCAACTACAGTGTATTGGACTGAAGAGAAGCTACTGTTCTTGTCAGTTTCCTAAGCAGAGTTGAACTAGATATGGCCCGTGTGTGTAGGAAGCACAGTTCTTTTGTTCTGAGCAAGCTCACTGTTCTGGCCCTATAGGAAACACAGGGGAGTAGAAGAGTGCTCTTTTCTCAAAAGCAGAGTGTGTTTCTTGTAAGGCGAGCTAGGGTTTGTTTCCCAGTCCTAAACGGAGTTGAATCCCATGCAGTTTCTGGTCCTACGAGCAAGAGTTGTTTTCTGCTAAGAAGAGTCACTATTGCACTCCCATTGCCATACACAGTGCAAATAGCACTCGCGTCTGTTCCCAGCAAGTACAGTCAGTGTATTGGACTGAAGAGAAGCTACTGTTCTTGTCAGTTTCCTAAGCAGAGTTGAACTAGATATGGCCCGTGTGTGTAGGAAGCACAGTTCTTTTGTTGTGAGCAAGCTCACTGTTCTGGCCCTATAGGAAACACAGGAGAGTAGAAGAGTGCTCTTTTCTCAAAAGCAGAGTGTGTTTCTTGTAAGGCGAGCTAGGGTTTGTTTCCCAGTCCTAAACGGAGTTGAATCCCATGCAGTTTCTGGTCCTACGAGCAAGAGTTGTTTTCTGCTAAGAAGAGTCACTATTGCGCTCCCATTGCCATACACAGTGCAAATAGCACTGGCGTCTGTTCCCAGCAAGTACAGTCAGTGTATTGGACTGAAGAGAAGCTACTGTTCTTGTCAGTTTCCTAAGCAGAGTTGAACTAGATATGGCCCGTGTGTGTAGGAAGCACAGTTCTTTTGTTGTGAGCAAGCTCACTGTTCTGGCCCTATAGGAAACACAGGAGAGTAGAAGAGTGCTCTTTTCTCAAAAGCAGAGTGTGTTTCTTGTAAGGCGAGCTAGGGTTTGTTTCCCAGTCCTAAACGGAGTTGAATCCCATGCAGTTTCTGGTCCTACGAGCAAGAGTTGTTTTCTGCTAAGAAGAGTCACTATTGCGCTCCCATTGCCATACACAGTGCAAATAGCACTCGCGTCTGTTCCCAGCAAGTACAGTCAGTGTATTGGACTGAAGAGAAGCTACTGTTCTTGTCAGTTTCCTAAGCAGAGTTGAACTAGATATGGCCCGTGTGTGTAGGAAGCACAGTTCTTTTGTTCTGAGCAAGCTTACTGTTCTGGCCCTATAGGAAACACAGGAGAGTAGAAGAGTGCTCTTTTCTCAAAAGCAGAGTGTGTTTCTTGTAAGGCGAGCTAGGGTTTGTTTCCCAGTCCTAAACGGAGTTGAATCCCATGCAGTTTCTGGTCCTACGAGCAAGAGTTGTTTTCTGCTAAGAAGAGTCACTATTGCGCTCCCATTGTCATACACAGTTGAAATAGCACTCGCGTCTGTTCCCAGCAAGTACAGTGTATTAGACTGAAGAGAAGCTACTGTTCTTGTCAGTTTCCTAAGCAGAGTTGAACTAGATATGGCCCGTGTGTGTAGGAAGCACAGTTCTTTTGTTCTGAGCAAGCTCACTGTTCTGGCCCTATAGGAAACACAGGGGAGTAGAAGAGTGCTCTTTTCTCAAAAGCAGAGTGTGTTTCTTGTAAGGCGATCTAGGGTTTGTTTCCCAGTCCTAAACGGAGTTGAATCCCATGCAGTTTCTGGTCCTACGAGCAAGAGTTGTTTTCTGCTAAGAAGAGTCATTATTGCGCTCCCATTGCCATACACAGTGCAAATAGCACTCGAGTCTGTTCCCAGCAAGTACAGTGTATTGGACTGAAGAAAAGCTACTGTTCTTGTCAGTTTCCTAAGCAGAGTTGAACTAGATATGGCCCGTGTGTGTAGGAAGCACAGTTCTTTTGTTCTGAGCAAGCTCACTGTTCTGGCCTTTTAGGAAACACAGGGGAGTAGAAGAGTGCTCTTTTCTCAAAAGCAGAGTGTGTTTCTTGTAAGGCGAGCTAGGGTTTGTTTCCCAGTCCTAAACGGAGTTGAATCCCATGCAGTTTCTGGTCCTACGAGCAAGAGTTGTTTTCTGCTAAGAAGAGTCACTATTGCGCTCCCATTGCCATACACAGTGCAAATAGCACTCGAGTCTGTTCCCAGCAAGTACAGTGTATTGGACTGAAGAGAAGCTACTGTTCTTGTCAGTTTCCTAAGCAGAGTTGATCTAGATATGGCCCGTGTGTGTAGGAAGCACAGTTCTTTTGTTCTGAGCAAGCTCACTGTTCTGGCCCTATAGGAAACACAGGGGAGTAGAAGAGTGCTCTTTTCTCAAAAGCAGAGTGTGTTTCTTGTAAGGAGAGCTAGGGTTTGTTTCCCAGTCCTAAACGGAGTTGAATCCCATGCAGTTTCTGGTCCTACCAGCAAGAGTTGTTTTCTGCTAAGAAGAGTCACTATTGCGCTCCCATTGCCATACACAGTGCAAATAGCACTCGCGTCTGTTCCCAGCAACTACAGTGTATTGGACTGAAGAGAAGCTACTGTTCTTGTCAGTTTCCTAAGCAGAGTTGAACTAGATATGGCCCGTGTGTGTAGGAAGCACAGTTCTTTTGTTCTGAGCAAGCTCACTGTTCTGGCCCTATAGGAAACACAGGAGAATAGAAGAGTGCTCTTTTCTCAAAAGCAGAGTGTGTTTCTTGTAAGGCGAGCTAGGGTTTGTTTCCCAGTCCTAAACGGAGTTGAATCCCATGCAGTTTCTGGTCCTACGAGCAAGAGTTGTTTTCTGCTAAGAAGAGTCACTATTGCGCTCCCATTGCCATACACAGTGCAAATAGCACTCGCTTCTGTTCCCAGCAAGTACAGTGTATTGAACTGAAGAGAAGCTACTGTTCTTGTCAGTTTCCTAAGCAGAGTTGAACTAGATATGGCCCGTGTGTGTAGGAAGCACAGTTCTTTTGTTCTGAGCAAGCTCACTGTTCTGGCCCTATAGGAAACACAGGGGAGTAGAAGAGTGCTCTTTTCTCAAAAGCAGAGTGTGTTTCTTGTAAGGCGAGCTAGGGTTTGTTTCCCAGTCCTAAACGGAGTTGAATCCCATGCAGTTTCTGGTCCTACGAGCAAGAGTTGTTTTCTGCTAAGAAGAGTCACTATTGCGCTCCCATTGCCATACACAGTGCAAATAGCACTGGCATCTGTTCCCAGCAAGTACAGTGTATTGGACTGAAGAGAAGCTACTGTTCTTGTCAGTTTCCTAAGCAGAGTTGAACTAGATATGGCCCGTGTGTGTAGGAAGCACAGTTCTTTTGTTCTGAGCAAGCTCACTGTTCTGGCCTTTTAGGAAACACAGGGGAGTAGAAGAGTGCTCTTTTCTCAAAAGCAGAGTGTGTTTCTTGTAAGGCGAGCTAGGGTTTGTTTCCCAGTCCTAAACGGAGTTGAATCCCATGCAGTTTCTGGTCCTACGAGCAAGAGTTGTTTTCTGCTAAGAAGAGTCACTATTGCGCTCCCATTGCCATACACAGTGCAAATAGCACTCGCGTCTGTTCCCAGCAAGTACAGTGTATTGGACTGAAGAAAAGCTACTGTTCTTGTCAGTTTCCTAAGCAGAGTTGAACTAGATATGGCCCGTGTGTGTAGGAAGCACAGTTCTTTTGTTCTGAGCAAGCTCACTGTTCTGGCCTTTTAGGAAACACAGGGGAGTAGAAGAGTGCTCTTTTCTCAAAAGCAGAGTGTGTTTCTTGTAAGGCGAGCTAGGGTTTGTTTCCCAGTCCTAAACGGAGTTAAATCCCATGCAGTTTCTGGTCCTACGAGCAAGAGTTGTTTTCTGCTAAGAAGAGTCACTATTGCGCTCCCATTGCCATACACAGTGCAAATAGCACTCGAGTCTGTTCCCAGCAAGTACAGTGTATTGGACTGAAGAAAAGCTACTGTTCTTGTCAGTTTCCTAAGCAGAGTTGATCTAGATTTGGCCCGTGTGTGTAGGAAGCACAGTTCTTTTGTTCTGAGCAAGCTCACTGTTCTGGCCCTATAGGAAACACAGGAGAGTAGAAGAGTGCTCTTTTCTCAAAAGCAGAGTGTGTTTCTTGTAAGGCGAGCTAGGGTTTGTTTCCCAGTCCTAAACGGAGTTGAATCCCATGCAGTTTCTGGTCCTACGAGCAAGAGTTGTTTTCTGCTAAGAAGAGTCACTATTGCGCTCCCATTGCCATACACAGTGCAAATAGCACTCGAGTCTGTTCCCAGCAAGTACAGTGTATTGGACTGAAGAGAAGCTACTGTTCTTGTCAGTTTCCTAAGCAGAGTTGATCTAGATATGGCCCGTGTGTGTAGGAAGCACAGTTCTTTTGTTCTGAGCAAGCTCACTGTTCTGGCCCTATAGGAAACACAGGGGAGTAGAAGAGTGCTCTTTTCTCAAAAGCAGAGTGTGTTTCTTGTAAGGCGAGCTAGGGTTTGTTTCCCAGTCCTAAACGGAGTTGAATCCCATGCAGTTTCTGGTCCTACCAGCAAGAGTTGTTTTCTGCTAAGAAGAGTCACTATTGCGCTCCCATTGCCATACACAGTGCAAATAGCACTCGCGTCTGTTCCCAGCAACTACAGTGTATTGGACTGAAGAGAAGCTACTGTTCTTGTCAGTTTCCTAAGCAGAGTTGAACTAGATATGGCCCGTGTGTGTAGGAAGCACAGTTCTTTTGTTCTGAGCAAGCTCACTGTTCTGGCCCTATAGGAAACACAGGAGAATAGAAGAGTGCTCTTTTCTCAAAAGCAGAGTGTGTTTCTTGTAAGGCGAGCTAGGGTTTGTTTCCCAGTCCTAAACGGAGTTGAATCTCATGCAGTTTCTGGTCCTACGAGCAAGAGTTGTTTTCTGCTAAGAAGAGTCACTATTGCGCTCCCATTGCCATACACAGTGCAAATAGCACTCGCTTCTGTTCCCAGCAAGTACAGTGTATTGAACTGAAGAGAAGCTACTGTTCTTGTCAGTTTCCTAAGCAGAGTTGAACTAGATATGGCCCGTGTGTGTAGGAAGCACAGTTCTTTTGTTCTGAGCAAGCTCACTGTTCTGGCCCTATAGGAAACACAGGGGAGTAGAAGAGTGCTCTTTTCTCAAAAGCAGAGTGTGTTTCTTGTAAGGCGAGCTAGGGTTTGTTTCCCAGTCCTAAACGGAGTTGAATCCCATGCAGTTTCTGGTCCTACGAGCAAGAGTTGTTTTCTGCTAAGAAGAGTCACTATTGCGCTCCCATTGCCATACACAGTGCAAATAGCACTGGCATCTGTTCCCAGCAAGTACAGTGTATTGGACTGAAGAGAAGCTACTGTTCTTGTCAGTTTCCTAAGCAGAGTTGAACTAGATATGGCCCGTGTGTGTAGGAAGCACAGTTCTTTTGTTCTGAGCAAGCTCACTGTTCTGGCCTTTTAGGAAACACAGGGGAGTAGAAGAGTGCTCTTTTCTCAAAAGCAGAGTGTGTTTCTTGTAAGGCGAGCTAGGGTTTGTTTCCCAGTCCTAAACGGAGTTGAATCCCATGCAGTTTCTGGTCCTACGAGCAAGAGTTGTTTTCTGCTAAGAAGAGTCACTATTGCGCTCCCATTGCCATACACAGTGCAAATAGCACTCGCGTCTGTTCCCAGCAAGTACAGTGTATTGGACTGAAGAAAAGCTACTGTTCTTGTCAGTTTCCTAAGCAGAGTTGAACTAGATATGGCCCGTGTGTGTAGGAAGCACAGTTCTTTTGTTCTGAGCAAGCTCACTGTTCTGGCCTTTTAGGAAACACAGGGGAGTAGAAGAGTGCTCTTTTCTCAAAAGCAGAGTGTGTTTCTTGTAAGGCGAGCTAGGGTTTGTTTCCCAGTCCTAAACGGAGTTAAATCCCATGCAGTTTCTGGTCCTACGAGCAAGAGTTGTTTTCTGCTAAGAAGAGTCACTATTGCGCTCCCATTGCCATACACAGTGCAAATAGCACTCGAGTCTGTTCCCAGCAAGTACAGTGTATTGGACTGAAGAAAAGCTACTGTTCTTGTCAGTTTCCTAAGCAGAGTTGATCTAGATTTGGCCCGTGTGTGTAGGAAGCACAGTTCTTTTGTTCTGAGCAAGCTCACTGTTCTGGCCCTATAGGAAACACAGGGGAGTAGAAGAGTGCTCTTTTCTCAAAAGCAGAGTGTGTTTCTTGTAAGGCGAGCTAGGGTTTGTTTCCCAGTCCTAAACGGAGTTGAATCCCATGCAGTTTCTGGTCCTACGAGCAAGAGTTGTTTTCTGCTAAGAAGAGTCACTATTGCGCTCCCATTGCCATACACAGTGCAAATAGCACTCGCGTCTGTTCCCAGCAACTACAGTGTATTGGACTGAAGAGAAGCTACTGTTCTTGTCAGTTTCGTAAGCAGAGTTGAACTAGATATGGCCCGTGTGTGTAGGAAGCACAGTTCTTTTGTTCTGAGCAAGCTCACTGTTCTGGCCCTATAGGAAACACAGGGGAGTAGAAGAGTGCTCTTTTCTCAAAAGCAGAGTGTGTTTCTTGTAAGGCGAGCTAGGGTTTGTTTCCCAGTCCTAAACGGAGTTGAATCCCATGCAGTTTCTGGTCCTACGAGCAAGAGTTGTTTTCTGCTAAGAAGAGTCACTATTGCACTCCCATTGCCATACACAGTGCAAATAGCACTCGCGTCTGTTCCCAGCAAGTACAGTCAGTGTATTGGACTGAAGAGAAGCTACTGTTCTTGTCAGTTTCCTAAGCAGAGTTGAACTAGATATGGCCCGTGTGTGTAGGAAGCACAGTTCTTTTGTTGTGAGCAAGCTCACTGTTCTGGCCCTATAGGAAACACAGGAGAGTAGAAGAGTGCTCTTTTCTCAAAAGCAGAGTGTGTTTCTTGTAAGGCGAGCTAGGGTTTGTTTCCCAGTCCTAAACGGAGTTGAATCCCATGCAGTTTCTGGTCCTACGAGCAAGAGTTGTTTTCTGCTAAGAAGAGTCACTATTGCGCTCCCATTGCCATACACAGTGCAAATAGCACTGGCGTCTGTTCCCAGCAAGTACAGTCAGTGTATTGGACTGAAGAGAAGCTACTGTTCTTGTCAGTTTCCTAAGCAGAGTTGAACTAGATATGGCCCGTGTGTGTAGGAAGCACAGTTCTTTTGTTGTGAGCAAGCTCACTGTTCTGGCCCTATAGGAAACACAGGAGAGTAGAAGAGTGCTCTTTTCTCAAAAGCAGAGTGTGTTTCTTGTAAGGCGAGCTAGGGTTTGTTTCCCAGTCCTAAACGGAGTTGAATCCCATGCAGTTTCTGGTCCTACGAGCAAGAGTTGTTTTCTGCTAAGAAGAGTCACTATTGCGCTCCCATTGCCATACACAGTGCAAATAGCACTCGCGTCTGTTCCCAGCAAGTACAGTCAGTGTATTGGACTGAAGAGAAGCTACTGTTCTTGTCAGTTTCCTAAGCAGAGTTGAACTAGATATGGCCCGTGTGTGTAGGAAGCACAGTTCTTTTGTTCTGAGCAAGCTTACTGTTCTGGCCCTATAGGAAACACAGGAGAGTAGAAGAGTGCTCTTTTCTCAAAAGCAGAGTGTGTTTCTTGTAAGGCGAGCTAGGGTTTGTTTCCCAGTCCTAAACGGAGTTGAATCCCATGCAGTTTCTGGTCCTACGAGCAAGAGTTGTTTTCTGCTAAGAAGAGTCACTATTGCGCTCCCATTGCCATACACAGTGCAAATAGCACTCGCGTCGTTCCCAGCAAGTACAGTGTATTGGACTGAAGAGAAGCTACTGTTCTTGTCAGTTTCCTAAGCAGAGTTGAACTAGATATGGCCCGTGTGTGTAGGAAGCACAGTTCTTTTGTTCTGAGCAAGCTCACTGTTCTGGCCCTATAGGAAACACAGGGGAGTAGAAGAGTGCTGTTTTCTCAAAAGCAGAGTGTGTTTCTTGTAAGGCGAGCTAGGGTTTGTTTCCCAGTCCTAAACGGAGTTGAATCCCATGCAGTTTCTGGTCCTACGAGCAAGAGTTGTTTTCTGCTAAGAAGAGTCACTATTGCGCTCCCATTTCCATACACAGTGCAAATAGCACTCGCGTCTGTTCCCAGCAAGTACAGTGTATTGGACTGAAGAGAAGCTACTGTTCTTGTCAGTTTCCTAAGCAGAGTTGAACTAGATATGGCCCGTGTGTGTAGGAAGCACAGTTCTTTTGTTCTGAGCAAGCTCACTGTTCTGGCCCTATAGGAAACACAGGGGAGTAGAAGAGTGCTCTTTTCTCAAAAGCAGAGTGTGTTTCTTGTAAGGCGATCTAGGGTTTGTTTCCCAGTCCTAAACGGAGTTGAATCCCATGCAGTTTCTGGTCCTACGAGCAAGAGTTGTTTTCTGCTAAGAAGAGTCACTATTGCGCTCCCATTGCCATACACAGTGCAAATAGCACTCGCGTCTGTTCCCAGCAAGTACAGTGTATTGGACTGAAGAAAAGCTACTGTTCTTGTCAGTTTCCTAAGCAGAGTTGAACTAGATATGGCCCGTGTGTGTAGGAAGCACAGTTCTTTTGTTCTGAGCAAGCTCACTGTTCTGGCCTTTTAGGAAACACAGGGGAGTAGAAGAGTGCTCTTTTCTCAAAAGCAGAGTGTGTTTCTTGTAAGGCGAGCTAGGGTTTGTTTCCCAGTCCTAAACGGAGTTGAATCCCATGCAGTTTCTGGTCCTACGAGCAAGAGTTGTTTTCTGCTAAGAAGAGTCACTATTGTGCTCCCATTGCCATACACAGTGCAAATAGCACTCGAGTCTGTTCCCAGCAAGTACAGTGTATTGGACTGAAGAGAAGCTACTGTTTTTGTCAGTTTCCTAAGCAGAGTTGAACTAGATATGGCCCGTGTGTGTAGGAAGCACAGTTCTTTTGTTCTGAGCAAGCTCACTGTTCTGGCCCTGTAGGAAACACAGGAGAGTAGAAGAGTGCTCTTTTCTCAAAAGCAGAGTGTGTTTCTTGTAAGGCGAGCTAGGGTTTGTTTCCCAGTCCTAAACGGAGTTGAATCCCATGCAGTTTCTGGTCCTACGAGCAAGAGTTGTTTTCTGCTAAGAAGAGTCACTATTGCGCTTCCATTGCCATACACAGTGCAAATAGCACTCGTGTCTGTTCCCAGCAAGTACAGTGTATTGGACTGAAGAGAAGCTACTGTTCTTGTCAGTTTCCTAAGCAGAGTTGAACTAGATATGGCCCGTGTGTGTAGGAAGCACAGTTCTTTTGTTGTGAGCAAGCTCACTGTTCTGGCCCTATAGGAAACACAGGGGAGTAGAAGAGTGCTCTTTTCTACAAAGCAGAGTGTGTTTCTTGTAAGGCGAGCTAGGGTTTGTTTCCCAGTCCTAAACGGAGTTGAATCCCATGCAGTTTCTGGTCCTACGAGCAAGAGTTGTTTTCTGCTAAGAAGAGTCACTATTGTGCTCCCATTGCCATACACAGTGCAAATAGCACTCGCGTCTGTTCCCAGCAAGTACAGTGTATTGGACTGAAGAGAAGCTACTGTTCTTGTCAGTTTCCTAAGCAGAGTTGAACTAGATATGGCCCGTGTGTGTAGGAAGCACAGTTCTTTTGTTCTGAGCAAGCTCACTGTTCTGGCCCTATAGGAAACACAGGGGAGTAGAAGAGTGCTCTTTTCTCAAAAGCAGAGTGTGTTTCTTGTAAGGCCATCTAGGGTTTGTTTCCCAGTCCTAAACGGAGTTGAATCCCATGCAGTTTCTGGTCCTACGAGCAAGAGTTGTTTTCTGCTAAGAAGAGTCACTATTGCGCTCCCATTGCCATACACAGTGCAAATAGCACTCGAGTCTGTTCCCAGCAAGTACAGTGTATTGGACTGAAGAAAAGCTACTGTTCTTGTCAGTTTCCTAAGCAGAGTTGAACTAGATATGGCCCGTGTTTGTAGGAAGCACAGTTCTTTTGTTCTGAGCAAGCTCACTGTTCTGGCCTTTTAGGAAACACAGGGGAGTAGAAGAGTGCTCTTTTCTCAAAAGCAGAGTGTGTTTCTTGTAAGGCGAGCTAGGGTTTGTTTCCCAGTCCTAAACGGAGTTGAATCCCATGCAGTTTCTGGTCCTAAGAGCAAGAGTTGTTTTCTGCTAAGAAGAGTCACTATTGCGCTCCCATTGCCATACACAGTGCAAATAGCACTCGAGTCTGTTCCCAGCAAGTACAGTGTATTGGACTGAAGAGAAGCTACTGTTCTTGTCAGTTTCCTAAGCAGAGTTGATCTAGATATGGCCCGTGTGTGTAGGAAGCACAGTTCTTTTGTTCTGAGCAAGCTCACTGTTCTGGCCCTATAGGAAACACAGGGGAGTAGAAGAGTGCTCTTTTCTCAAAAGCAGAGTGTGTTTCTTGTAAGGAGAGCTAGGGTTTGTTTCCCAGTCCTAAACGGAGTTGAATCCCATGCAGTTTCTGGTCCTACCAGCAAGAGTTGTTTTCTGCTAAGAAGAGTCACTATTGCGCTCCCATTGCCATACACAGTGCAAATAGCACTCGCGTCTGTTCCCAGCAACTACAGTGTATTGGACTGAAGAGAAGCTACTGTTCTTGTCAGTTTCCTAAGCAGAGTTGAACTAGATATGGCCCGTGTGTGTAGGAAGCACAGTTCTTTTGTTCTGAGCAAGCTCACTGTTCTGGCCCTATAGGAAACACAGGAGAGTAGAAGAGTGCTCTTTTCTCAAAAGCAGAGTGTGTTTCTTGTAAGGCGAGCTAGGGTTTGTTTCCCAGTCCTAAACGGAGTTGAATCCCATGCAGTTTCTGGTCCTACGAGCAAGAGTTGTTTTCTGCTAAGAAGAGTCACTATTGCGCTCCCATTGTCATACACAGTGCAAATAGCACTCGCGTCTGTTCCCAGCAAGTACAGTGTATTGGACTGAAGAGAAGCTACTGTTCTTGTCAGTTTCCTAAGCAGAGTTGAACTAGATATGGCCCGTGTGTGTAGGAAGCACAGTTCTTTTGTTCTGAGCAAGCTCACTGTTCTGGCCCTATAGGAAACACAGGGGAGTAGAAGAGTGCTCTTTTCTCAAAAGCAGAGTGTGTTTCTTGTAAGGCGAGCTAGGGTTTGTTTCCCAGTCCTAAACGGAGTTGAATCCCATGCAGTTTCTGGTCCTACGAGCAAGAGTTGTTTTCTGCTAAGAAGAGTCACTATTGCGCTCCCATTGCCATACACAGTGCAAATAGCACTCGCGTCTGTTCCCAGCAAGTACAGTGTATTGGACTGAAGAAAAGCTACTGTTCTTGTCAGTTTCCTAAGCAGAGTTGAACTAGATATGGCCCGTGTGTGTAGGAAGCACAGTTCTTTTGTTCTGAGCAAGCTCACTGTTCTGGCCCTATAGGAAACACAGGGGAGTAGAAGAGTGCTCTTTTCTCAAAAGCAGAGTGTGTTTCTTGTAAGGCGAGCTAGGGTTTGTTTCCCAGTCCTAAACGGAGTTGAATCCCATGCAGTTTCTGGTCCTACGAGCAAGAGTTGTTTTCTGCTAAGAAGAGTCACTATTGCGCTCCCATTGCCATACACAGTGCAAATAGCACTCGCGTCTGTTCCCAGCAAGTACAGTGTATTGGACTGAAGAGAAGCTACTGTTCTTGTCAGTTTCCTAAGCAGAGTTGAACTAGATATGGCCCGTGTGTGTAGGAAGCACAGTTCTTTTGTTCTGAGCAAGCTCACTGTTCTGGCCCTATAGGAAACACAGGAGAGTAGAAGAGTGCTCTTTTCTCAAAAGCAGAGTGTGTTTCTTGTAAGGCGAGCTAGGGTTTGTTTCCCAGTCCTAAACGGAGTTGAATCCCATGCAGTTTCTGGTCCTAGGAGCAAGAGTTGTTTTCTGCCAAGAAGAGTCACTATTGCGCTCCCATTGCCATACACAGTGCAAATAGCACTCGCGTCTGTTCCAGGCAAATACAGTGTATTGGACAGAAGAGAAGCTACTGTTCTTGTCAGTTTCCTAAGCAGAGTTGAACTAGATATGCCCCGTGTGTGTAGGAAGCACAGTTCTTTTGTTCTGAGCAAGCTCACTGTTCTGGCCCTATAGGAAACACAGGGGAGTAGAAGAGTGCTCTTTTCTCAAAAGCAGAGTGTGTTTCTTGTAAGGTGAGCTAGGGTTTGTTTCCCAGTCCTAAACGGAGTTGAATCCCATGCAGTTTCTGGTCCTACGAGCAAGAGTTGTTTTCTGCTAAGAAGAGTCACTATTGCGCTCCCATTGTCATACACAGTGCAAATAGCACTCGCGTCTGTTCCCAGCAAGTACAGTGTATTGGACTGAAGAGAAGCCACTGTTCTTGTCAGTTTCCTAAGCAGAGTTGAACTAGATATGGCCCGTGTGTGTAGGAAGCACAGTTCTTTTGTTCTGAGCAAGCTCACTGTTCTGGTCCTATAGGAAACACAGGAGAGTAGAAGAGTGCTCTTTTCTCAAAAGCAGAGTGTGTTTCTTGTAAGGCGAGCTAGGGTTTGTTTCCCAGTCCTAAACGGAGTTGAATCCCATGCAGTTTCTGGTCCTACGAGCAAGAGTTGTTTTCTGCTAAGAAGAGTCACTATTGTGCTCCCTTTTCCATACACAGTGCAAATAGCACTCGCGTCTGTTCCCAGCAAGTACAGTGTATTGGACTGAAGAGAAGCTACTGTTCTTGTCAGTTTCCTAAGCAGAGTTGAACTAGATATGGCCCGTGTGTGTAGGAAGCACAGTTCTTTTGTTCTGAGCAAGCTCACTCTTCTGGCCCTATAGGAAACACAGGAGAGTAGAAGAGTGCTCTTTTCTCAAAAGCAGAGTGTGTTTCTTGTAAGGCGAGCTAGGGTTTGTTTCCCAGTCCTAAACGGAGTTGAATCCCATGCAGTTTCTGGTCCTACGAGCAAGAGTTGTTTTCTGCCAAGAAGAGTCACTATTGCGCTCCCATTGCCATACACAGTGCAAATAGCACTCGCGTCTGTTCCAGGCAAATACAGTGTATTGGATAGAAGAGAGGCTACTGTTCTTGTCAGTTTCCTAAGCAGAGTTGAACTAGATATGCCCCGTGTGTGTAGGAAGCACAGTTCTTTTGTTCTGAGCAAGCTCACTGTTCTGGTCCTATAGGAAACACAGGAGAGTAGAAGAGTGCTCTTTTCTCAAAAGCAGAGTGTGTTTCTTGTAAGGCGAGCTAGGGTTTGTTTCCCAGTCCTAAACGGAGTTGAATCCCATGCAGTTTCTGGTCCTACGAGCAAGAGTTGTTTTCTGCTAAGAAGAGTCACTATTGTGCTCCCTTTGCCATACACAGTGCAAATAGCACTCGAGTCTGTTCCCAGCAAGTACAGTGTATTGGACTGAAGAGAAGCTACTGTTCTTGTCAGTTTCCTAAGCAGAGTTGAACTAGATATGGCCCGTGTGTGTAGGAAGCACAGTTTTTTTGTTCTGAGCAAGCTCACTGTTCTGGCCCTATAGGAAACACAGGGGAGTGGAAGAGTGCTCTTTTCTCAAAAGCAGAGTGTGTTTCTTGTAAGTCGAGCTAGGGTTTGTTTCCCAGTCCTAAACGGAGTTGAATCCCATGCAGTTTCTGGTCCTACGAGCAAGAGTTGTTTTCTGCTAAGAAGAGTCACTATTGCGCTCCCATTGCCATACACAGTGCAAATAGCACTCGCGTCTGTTCCCAGCAAGTACAGTGTATTGGACTGAAGAGAAGCTACTGTTCTTGTCAGTTTCCTAAGCAGAGTTGAACTAGATATGGCCGTGTGTGTAGGAAGCACAGTTCTTTTGTTCTGAGCAAGCTCACTGTTCTGGCCCTATAGGAAACACAGGGGAGTAGAAGAGTGCTCTTTTCTCAAAAGCAGAGTGTGTTTCTTGTAAGGCGAGCTAGGGTTTGTTTCCCAGTCCTAAACGGAGTTGAATCCCATGCAGTTTCTGGTCCTACGAGCAAGAGTTATTTTCTGCTAAGAAGAGTCACTATTGCGCTCCCATTGCCATACACAGTGCAAATAGCACTCGTGTCTGTTCCCAGCAAGTACAGTGTATTGGACTGAAGAGAAGCTACTGTTCTTGTCAGTTTCCTAAGCAGAGTTGAACTAGATATGGCCCGTGTGTGTAGGAAGCACAGTTCTTTTGTTGTGAGCAAGCTCACTGTTCTGGCCCTATAGGAAACACAGGAGAGTAGAAGAGTGCTCTTTTCTCAAAAGCAGAGTGTGTTTCTTGTAAGGCGAGCTAGGGTTTGTTTCCCAGTCCTAAACGGAGTTGAATCCCATGCAGTTTCTGGTCCTAAGAGCAAGAGTTGTTTAGTGCTAAGAAGAGTCACTATTGCGCTCCCATTGCCATACACAGTGCAAATAGCACTCGCGTCTGTTCCCAGCAAGTACAGTGTATTGGACTGAAGAGAAGCTACTGTTCTTGTCAGTTTCCTAAGCAGAGTTGAACTAGATATGGCCCGTGTGTGTAGGAAGCACAGTTCTTTGGTGTGAGCAAGCTCACTCTTCTGGCCCTATAGGAAACACAGGAGAGTAGAAGAGTGCTCTTTTCTCAAAAGCAGAGTGTGTTTCTTGTAAGGCGAGCTAGCGTTTGTTTCCCAGTCCTAAACGGAGTTGAATCCCATTCAGTTTCTGGTCCTACGAGCAAGAGTTGTTTTCTGCTAAGAAGAGTCACTATTGCGCTCCCATTGCCATACACAGTGCAAATAGCACTCGGGTCTGTTCCCAGCAAATACAGTGTATTGGACAGAAGAGAAGCTACTGTTCTTGTCAGTTTCCTAAGCAGAGTTGAACTAGATATGGCCCGTGTGTGTAGGAAGCACAGTTCTTTTGTTCTGAGCAAGCTCACTTTTCTGGCCCTATAGGAAACACAGGAGAGTAGAAGAGTGCTCTTTTCTCAAAAGCAGAGTGTGTTTCTTGTAAGGCGAGCTAGGGTTTGTTTCCCAGTCCTAAACGGAGTTGAATCCCATGCAGTTTCTGGTCCTACGAGCAAGAGTTGTTTTCTGCTAAGAAGAGTCACTATTGCGCTCCCATTGCCATATACAGTGCAAATAGCACTCGCGTCTGTTCCAAGCAAGTACAGTGTATTGGACTGAAGAGAAGCTACTGTTCTTGTCAGTTTCCTAAGCAGAGTTGAACTAGATATGGCCCATGTGTGTAGGAAGCACAGTTCTTTTGTTCTGAGCAAGCTCACTGTTCTGGCCCTATAGGAAACACAGGGGAGTAGAAGAGTGCTCTTTTCTCAAAAGCAGAGTGTGTTTCTTGTAAGGCGAGCTAGGGTTTGTTTCCCAGTCCTAAACAGAGTTGAATCCCATGCAGTTTCTGGTCCTACGAGCAAGAGTTGTTTTCTGCTAAGAAGAGTCACTATTGCGCTCCCATTGCCATACACAGTGCAAATAGCACTCGAGTCTGTTCCCAGCAAGTACAGTGTATTGGACTGAAGAGAAGCTACTGTTCTGGTCAGTTTCCTAAGCAGAGTTGAACTAGATATGCCCCGTGTGTGTAGGAAGCACAGTTCTTTTGTTCTGAGCAAGCTCACTGTTCTGGCCCTATAGGAAACACAGGAGAGTAGAAGAGTGCTCTTTTCTCAAAAGCAGAGTGTGTTTCTTGTAAGGCGAGCTAGGGTTTGTTTCCCAGTCCTAAACGGAGTTGAATCCCATGCAGTTTCGGGTCCTACGAGCAAGAGTTGTTTTCTGCTAAGAAGAGTCACTATTGCGCTCCCATTGCCATACACAGTGCAAATAGCACTCGCGTCTGTTCCCAGCAAGTACAGTGTATTGGACTGAAGAGAAGCTACTGTTCTTGTCAGTTTCCTAAGCAGAGTTGAAGTAGATATGGCCCGTGTGTGTAGGAAGCACAGTTCTTTTGTTCTGAGCAAGCTCACTGTTCTGGCCTTTTAGGAAACACAGGGGAGTAGAAGAGTGCTCTTTTCTCAAAAGCAGAGTGTGTTTCTTGTAAGGCGAGCTAGGGTTTGTTTCCCAGTCCTAAACGGAGTTGAATCCCATGCAGTTTCTGGTCCTATGAGCAAGAGTTGTTTTCTGCTAAGAAGAGTCACTATTGCGCTCCCATTGCCATACACAGTGCAAATAGCACTCGCGTCTGTTCCCAGCAAGTACAGTGTATTGGACTGAAGAGAAGCTACTGTTCTTGTCAGTTTCCTAAGCAGAGTTGAACTAGATATGGCCCGTGTGTGTAGGAAGCACAGTTCTTTTGTTGTGAGCAAGCTCACTGTTCTGGCCCTATAGGAAACAGAGGAGAGTAGAAGAGTGCTCTTTTCTCAAAAGCAGAGTGTGTTTCTTGTAAGGCGAGCTAGGGTTTGTTTCCCAGTCCTAAACGGAGTTGAATCCCATGCAGTTTCTGGTCCTACGAGCAAGAGTTGTTTTCTGCTAAGAAGAGTCACTATTGCGCTCCCATTGCCATACACAGTGCAAATAGCACTCGCGTCTGTTCCCAGCAAGTACAGTGTATTGGACTGAAGAGAAGCTACTGTTCTTGTCAGTTTCCTAAGCAGAGTTGAACTAGATATGGCCCGTGTGTGTAGGAAGCACAGTTCTTTTGTTGTGAGCAAGCTCACTGTTCTGGCCCTATAGGAAACACAGGAGAGTAGAAGAGTGCTCTTTTCTCAAAAGCAGAGTGTGTTTCTTGTAAGGCGAGCTAGGGTTTGTTTCCCAGTCCTAAACGGAGTTGAATCCCATGCAGTTTCTGGTC
Source organism: Peromyscus eremicus (assembly GCF_949786415.1). Lineage (NCBI taxonomy): Eukaryota > Metazoa > Chordata > Mammalia > Rodentia > Cricetidae > Peromyscus > Peromyscus eremicus. The sequence goes on from NW_026734848.1 coordinate 62,522, forward strand.
CTACGAGCAAGAGTTGTTTTCTGCTAAGAAGAGTCACTATTGCGCTCCCATTGCCATACACAGTGCAAATAGCACTCGCGTCTGTTCCCAGCAAGTACAGTGTATTGGACTGAAGAGAAGCTACTGTTCTTGTCAGTTTCCTAAGCAGAGTTGAACTAGATATGGCCCGTGTGTGTAGGAAGCACAGTTTTTTTGTTCTGAGCAAGCTCACTGTTCTGGCCTTTTAGGAAACACAGGGGAGTAGAAGAGTGCTCTTTTCTCAAAAGCAGAGTGTGTTTCTTGTAAGGCGAGCTAGGGTTTGTTTCCCAGTCCTAAACGGAGTTGAATCCCATGCAGTTTCTGGTCCTACGAGCAAGAGTTGTTTTTTGCTAAGAAGAGTCACTATTGCGCTCCCATTGCCATACACAGTGCAAATAGCACTCGCGTCTGTTCCCAGCAAGTACAGTGTATTGGACTGAAGAGAAGCTACTGTTCTTGTCAGTTTCCTAAGCAGAGTTGAACTAGATATGGCCCGTGTGTGTAGGAAGCACAGTTCTTTTGTTGTGAGCAAGCTCACTGTTCTGGCCCTATAGGAAACACAGGAGAGTAGAAGAGTGCTCTTTTCTCAAAAGCAGAGTGTGTTTCTTGTAAGGCGAGCTAGGGTTTGTTTCCCAGTCCTAAACGGAGTTGAATCCCATGCAGTTTCTGGTCCTACGAGCAAGAGTTGTTTTCTGCTAAGAAGAGTCACTATTGCGCTCCCATTGCCATACACAGTGCACATAGCACTCGCGTCTGTTCCCAGCAACTACAGTGTATTGGACTGAAGAGAAGCTACTGTTCTTGTCAGTTTCCTAAGCAGAGTTGAACTAGATATGGCCCGTGTGTGTAGGAAGCACAGTTCTTTTGTTGTGAGCAAGCTCACTGTTCTGGCCCTATAGGAAACAGAGGAGAGTAGAAGAGTGCTCTTTTCTCAAAAGCAGAGTGTGTTTCTTGTAAGGCGAGCTAGGGTTTGTTTCCCAGTCCTAAACGGAGTTGAATCCCATGCAGTTTCTGGTCCTACGAGCAAGAGTTGTTTTCTGCTAAGAAGAGTCACTATTGCGCTCCCATTGCCATACACAGTGCAAATAGCACTCACGTCTGTTCCCAGCAAGTACAGTGTATTGGACTGAAGAGAAGCTACTGTTCTTGTCAGTTTCCTAAGCAGAGTTGAACTAGATATGGCCCGTGTGTGTAGGAAGCACAGTTCTTTTGTTCTGAGCAAGCTCACTGTTCTGGCACTGTAGGAAAAACAGGAGAGTAGAAGAGTGCTCTTTTCTCAAAAGCAGAGTGTGTTTCTTGTAAGGCGAGCTAGGGTTTGTTTCCCAGTCCTAAACGGAGTTGAATCCCATGCAGTTTCTGGTCCTACGAGCAAGAGTTATTTTCTGCTAAGAAGAGTCACTATTGCGCTCCCATTGCCATACACAGTGCAAATAGCACTCGTGTCTGTTCCCAGCAAGTACAGTGTAATGGACTGAAGAGAAGCTACTGTTCTTGTCAGTTTCCTAAGCAGAGTTGAACTAGATATGCCCCGTGTGTGTAGGAAGCACAGTTCTTTTGTTGTGAGCAAGCTCACTGTTCTGGCCCTATAGGAAACACAGGAGAGTAGAAGAGTGCTCTTTTCTCAAAAGCAGAGTGTGTTTCTTGTAAGGCGAGCTAGGGTTTGTTTCCCAGTCCTAAACGGAGTTGAATCCCATGCAGTTTCTGGTCCTAAGAGCAAGAGTTGTTTAGTGCTAAGAAGAGTCACTATTGCGCTCCCATTGCCATACACAGTGCAAATAGCACTCGCGTCTGTTCCCAGCAAGTACAGTGTATTGGACTGAAGAGAAGCTACTGTTCTTGTCAGTTTCCTAAGCAGAGTTGAACTAGATATGGCCCGTGTGTGTAGGAAGCACAGTTCTTTGGTGTGAGCAAGCTCACTCTTCTGGCCCTATAGGAAACACAGGAGAGTAGAAGAGTGCTCTTTTCTCAAAAGCAGAGTGTGTTTCTTGTAAGGCGAGCTAGCGTTTGTTTCCCAGTCCTAAACGGAGTTGAATCCCATTCAGTTTCTGGTCCTACGAGCAAGAGTTGTTTTCTGCTAAGAAGAGTCACTATTGCGCTCCCATTGCCATACACAGTGCAAATAGCACTCGGGTCTGTTCCCAGCAAATACAGTGTATTGGACAGAAGAGAAGCTACTGTTCTTGTCAGTTTCCTAAGCAGAGTTGAACTAGATATGGCCCGTGTGTGTAGGAAGCACAGTTCTTTTGTTCTGAGCAAGCTCACTTTTCTGGCCCTATAGGAAACACAGGAGAGTAGAAGAGTGCTCTTTTCTCAAAAGCAGAGTGTGTTTCTTGTAAGGCGAGCTAGGGTTTGTTTCCCAGTCCTAAACGGAGTTGAATCCCATGCAGTTTCTGGTCCTACGAGCAAGAGTTGTTTTCTGCTAAGAAGAGTCACTATTGCGCTCCCATTGCCATATACAGTGCAAATAGCACTCGCGTCTGTTCCAAGCAAGTACAGTGTATTGGACTGAAGAGAAGCTACTGTTCTTGTCAGTTTCCTAAGCAGAGTTGAACTAGATATGGCCCATGTGTGTAGGAAGCACAGTTCTTTTGTTCTGAGCAAGCTCACTGTTCTGGCCCTATAGGAAACACAGGGGAGTAGAAGAGTGCTCTTTTCTCAAAAGCAGAGTGTGTTTCTTGTAAGGCGAGCTAGGGTTTGTTTCCCAGTCCTAAACAGAGTTGAATCCCATGCAGTTTCTGGTCCTACGAGCAAGAGTTGTTTTCTGCTAAGAAGAGTCACTATTGCGCTCCCATTGCCATACACAGTGCAAATAGCACTCGAGTCTGTTCCCAGCAAGTACAGTGTATTGGACTGAAGAGAAGCTACTGTTCTGGTCAGTTTCCTAAGCAGAGTTGAACTAGATATGCCCCGTGTGTGTAGGAAGCACAGTTCTTTTGTTCTGAGCAAGCTCACTGTTCTGGCCCTATAGGAAACACAGGAGAGTAGAAGAGTGCTCTTTTCTCAAAAGCAGAGTGTGTTTCTTGTAAGGCGAGCTAGGGTTTGTTTCCCAGTCCTAAACGGAGTTGAATCCCATGCAGTTTCGGGTCCTAAGAGCAAGAGTTGTTTTTTGCTAAGAAGAGTCACTATTGCGCTCCCATTGCCATACACAGTGCAAATAGCACTCGCGTCTGTTCCCAGCAAGTACAGTGTATTGGACTGAAGAGAAGCTACTGTTCTTGTCAGTTTCCTAAGCAGAGTTGAAGTAGATATGGCCCGTGTGTGTAGGAAGCACAGTTCTTTTGTTCTGAGCAAGCTCACTGTTCTGGCCTTTTAGGAAACACAGGGGAGTAGAAGAGTGCTCTTTTCTCAAAAGCAGAGTGTGTTTCTTGTAAGGCGAGCTAGGGTTTGTTTCCCAGTCCTAAACGGAGTTGAATCCCATGCAGTTTCTGGTCCTACGAGCAAGAGTTGTTTTCTGCTAAGAAGAGTCACTATTGCGCTCCCATTGCCATACACAGTGCAAATAGCACTCGCGTCTGTTCCCAGCAACTACAGTGTATTGGACTGAAGAGAAGCTACTGTTCTTGTCAGTTTCCTAAGCAGAGTTGAACTAGATATGGCCCGTGTGTGTAGGAAGCACAGTTCTTTTGTTGTGAGCAAGCTCACTGTTCTGGCCCTATAGGAAACAGAGGAGAGTAGAAGAGTGCTCTTTTCTCAAAAGCAGAGTGTGTTTCTTGTAAGGCGAGCTAGGGTTTGTTTCCCAGTCCTAAACGGAGTTGAATCCCATGCAGTTTCTGGTCCTATGAGCAAGAGTTGTTTTCTGCTAAGAAGAGTCACTATTGCGCTCCCATTGCCATACACAGTGCAAATAGCACTCGCGTCTGTTCCCAGCAAGTACAGTGTATTGGACTGAAGAGAAGCTACTGTTCTTGTCAGTTTCCTAAGCAGAGTTGAACTAGATATGGCCCGTGTGTGTAGGAAGCACAGTTCTTTTGTTCTGAGCAAGCTCACTGTTCTGGCCTTTTAGGAAACACAGGGGAGTAGAAGAGTGCTCTTTTCTCAAAAGCAGAGTGTGTTTCTTGTAAGGCGAGCTAGGGTTTGTTTCCCAGTCCTAAACGGAGTTGAATCCCATGCAGTTTCTGGTCCTACGAGCAAGAGTTGTTTTCTGCTAAGAAGAGTCACTATTGCGCTCCCATTGCCATACACAGTGCAAATAGCACTCGCGTCTGTTCCCAGCAAATACAGTGTATTGGACAGAAGAGAAGCTACTGTTCTTGTCAGTTTCCTAAGCAGAGTTGAACTAGATATGGCCCGTGTGTGTAGGAAGCACAGTTCTTTTGTTGTGAGCAAGCTCACTGTTCTGGCCCTATAGGAAACAGAGGAGAGTAGAAGAGTGCTCTTTTCTCAAAAGCAGAGTGTGTTTCTTGTAAGGCGAGCTAGGGTTTGTTTCCCAGTCCTAAACCAAGTTGAATCCCATGCAGTTTCTGGTCCTACGAGCAAGAGTTGTTTTCTGCTAAGAAGAGTCACTATTGCGCTCCCATTGCCATACACAGTGCAAATAGCACTCGCGTCTGTTCCCAGCAAGTACAGTGTATTGGACTGAAGAGAAGCTACTGTTCTTGTCAGTTTCCTAAGCAGAGTTGAACTAGATATGGCCCGTGTGTGTAGGAAGCACAGTTCTTTTGTTCTGAGCAAGCTCACTGTTCTGGCCTTTTAGGAAACACAGGGGAGTAGAAGAGTGCTCTTTTCTCAAAAGCAGAGTGTGTTTCTTGTAAGGCGAGCTAGGGTTTGTTTCCCAGTCCTAAACGGAGTTGAATCCCATGCAGTTTCTGGTCCTACGAGCAAGAGTTGTTTTCTGCTAAGAAGAGTCACTATTGCCCTTCCATTGCCATACACAGTGCAAATAGCACTCGCGTCTGTTCCCAGAAAGTACAGTGTATTGGACTGAAGAGAAGCTACTGTTCTTGTCAGTTTCCTAAGCAGAGTTGAACTAGATATGGCCCGTGTGTGTAGGAAGCACAGTTCTTTTGTTCTGAGCAAGCTCACTGTTCTGGCCCTATAGGAAACACAGGGGAGTAGAAGAGTGCTCTTTTCTCAAAAGCAGAGTGTGTTTCTTGTAAGGCGAGCTAGGGTTTGTTTCCCAGTCCTAAACGGAGTTGAATCCCATGCAGTTTCTGGTCCTACGAGCAAGAGTTATTTTCTGCTAAGAAGAGTCACTATTGCGCTCCCATTGCCATACACAGTGCAAATAGCACTCGTGTCTGTTCCCAGCAAGTACAGTGTATTGGACTGAAGAGAAGCTACTGTTCTTGTCAGTTTCCTAAGCAGAGTTGAACTAGATATGGCCCGTGTGTGTAGGAAGCACAGTTCTTTTGTTGTGAGCAAGCTCACTGTTCTGGCCCTATAGGAAACACAGGAGAGTAGAAGAGTGCTCTTTTCTCAAAAGCAGAGTGTGTTTCTTGTAAGGCGAGCTAGGGTTTGTTTCCCAGTCCTAAACGGAGTTGAATCCCATGCAGTTTCTGGTCCTAAGAGCAAGAGTTGTTTAGTGCTAAGAAGAGTCACTATTGCGCTCCCATTGCCATACACAGTGCAAATAGCACTCGCGTCTGTTCCCAGCAAGTACAGTGTATTGGACTGAAGAGAAGCTACTGTTCTTGTCAGTTTCCTAAGCAGAGTTGAACTAGATATGGCCCGTGTGTGTAGGAAGCACAGTTCTTTTGTTGTGAGCAAGCTCACTGTTCTGGCCCTATAGGAAACACAGGAGAGTAGAAGAGTGCTCTTTTCTCAAAAGCAGAGTGTGTTTCTTGTAAGGCGAGCTAGGGTTTGTTTCCCAGTCCTAAACGGAGTTGAATCCCATGCAGTTTCTGGTCCTAAGAGCAAGAGTTGTTTAGTGCTAAGAAGAGTCACTATTGCGCTCCCATTGCCATACACAGTGCAAATAGCACTCGCGTCTGTTCCCAGCAAGTACAGTGTATTGGACTGAAGAGAAGCTACTGTTCTTGTCAGTTTCCTAAGCAGAGTTGAACTAGATATGGCCCGTGTGTGTAGGAAGCACACTTCTTTTGTTGTGAGCAAGATCACTGTTCTGGCCCTATAGGAAACACAGGAGAGTAGAAGAGTGCTCTTTTCTCAAAAGCAGAGTGTGTTTCTTGTAAGGCGAGCTAGGGTTTGTTTCCCAGTCCTAAACGGAGTTGAATCCCATGCAGTTTCTGGTCCTAAGAGCAAGAGTTGTTTAGTGCTAAGAATAGTCACTATTGCGCTCCCATTGCCATACACAGTGCAAATAGCACTCGCGTCTGTTCCCAGCAAGTACAGTGTATTGGACTGAAGAGAAGCTACTGTTCTTGTCAGTTTCCTAAGCAGAGTTGAACTAGATATGGCCCGTGTGTGTAGGAAGCACAGTTCTTTTGTTGTGAGCAAGATCACTGTTCTGGCCCTATAGGAAACACAGGGGAGTAGAAGAGTGCTCTTTTCTCAAAAGCAGAGTGTGTTTCTTGTAAGGCGAGCTAGGGTTTGTTTCCCAGTCCTAAACGGAGTTGAATCCCATGCAGTTTCTGGTCCTACGAGCAAGAGTTGTTTTCTGCTAAGAAGAGTCACTATTGCGCTCCCATTGCCATACACAGTGCAAATAGCACTCGCGTCTGTTCCCAGCAAGTACAGTGTATTGGACTGAAGAGAAGCTACTGTTCTTGTCAGTTTCCTAAGCAGAGTTGAACTAGATATGGCCCGTGTGTGTAGGAAGCACAGTTCTTTTGTTGTGAGCAAGCTCACTCTTCTAACCCTATAGGAAACACAGGAGAGTAGAAGAGTGCTCTTTTCTCAAAAGCAGAGTGTGTTTCTTGTAAGGCGAGCTAGCGTTTGTTTCCCAGTCCTAAACGGAGTTGAATCCCATTCAGTTTCTGGTCCTACGAGCAAGAGTTGTTTTCTGCTAAGAAGAGTCACTATTGCGCTCCCATTGCCATACACAGTGCAAATAGCACTCGGGTCTGTTCCCAGCAAATACAGTGTATTGGACAGAAGAGAAGCTACTGTTCTTGTCAGTTTCCTAAGCAGAGTTGAACTAGATATGGCCCGTGTGTGTAGGAAGCACAGTTCTTTTGTTCTGAGCAAGCTCACTTTTCTGGCCCTATAGGAAACAGAGGAGAGTAGAAGAGTGCTCTTTTCTCAAAAGCAGAGTGTGTTTCTTGTAAGGCGAGCTAGGGTTTGTTTCCCAGTCCTAAACGGAGTTGAATCCCATGCTGTTTCTGGTCCTACGAGCAAGAGTTGTTTTCTGCTAAGAAGAGTCACTATTGCGCTCCCATTGCCATACACAGTGCAAATAGCACTCGCGTCTGTTCCAAGCAAGTACAGTGTATTGGACTGAAGAGAAGCTACTGTTCTTGTCAGTTTCCTAAGCAGAGTTGAACTAGATATGGCCCGTGTGTGTAGGAAGCACAGTTCTTTTGTTCTGAGCAAGCTCACTGTTCTGGCCCTATAGGAAACACAGGGGAGTAGAAGAGTGCTCTTTTCTCAAAAGCAGAGTGTGTTTCTTGTAAGGCGAGCTAGGGTTTGTTTCCCAGTCCTAAACGGAGTTGAATCCCATGCAGTTTCTGGTCCTACGAGCAAGAGTTGTTTTCTGCTAAGAAGAGTCACTATTGCGCTCCCATTGCCATACACAGTGCAAATAGCACTCGAGTCTGTTCCCAGCAAGTACAGTGTATTGGACTGAAGAGAAGCTACTGTTCTGGTCAGTTTCCTAAGCAGAGTTGAACTAGATATGCCCCGTGTGTGTAGGAAGCACAGTTCTTTTGTTCTGAGCAAGCTCACTGTTCTGGCCCTATAGGAAACACAGGGGAGTAGAAGAGTGCTCTTTTCTCAAAAGCAGAGTGTGTTTCTTGTAAGTCGAGCTAGGGTTTGTTTCCCAGTCCTAAACGGAGTTGAATCCCATGCAGTTTCTGGTCCTACGAGCAAGAGTTGTTTTCTGCTAAGAAGAGTCACTATTGCGCTCCCATTGCCATACACAGTGCAAATAGCACTCGCGTCTGTTCCCAGCAAGTACAGTGTATTGGACTGAAGAGAAGCTACTGTTCTTGTCAGTTTCCTAAGCAGAGTTGAACTAGATATGGCCGTGTGTGTAGGAAGCACAGTTCTTTTGCTCTGAGCAAGCTCACTGTTCTGGCCCTATAGGAAACACAGGGGAGTAGAAGAGTGCTCTTTTCTCAAAAGCAGAGTGTGTTTCTTGTAAGGCGAGCTAGGGTTTGTTTCCCAGTCCTAAACGGAGTTGAATCCCATGCAGTTTCTGGTCCTACGAGCAAGAGTTATTTTCTGCTAAGAAGAGTCACTATTGCGCTCCCATTGCCATACACAGTGCAAATAGCACTCGTGTCTGTTCCCAGCAAGTACAGTGTATTGGACTGAAGAGAAGCTACTGTTCTTGTCAGTTTCCTAAGCAGAGTTGAACTAGATATGGCCCGTGTGTGTAGGAAGCACAGTTCTTTTGTTGTGAGCAAGCTCACTGTTCTGGTCCTATAGGAAACACAGGAGAGTAGAAGAGTGCTCTTTTCTCAAAAGCAGAGTGTGTTTCTTGTAAGGCGAGCTAGGGTTTGTTTCCCAGTCCTAAACGGAGTTGAATCCCATGCAGTTTCTGGTCCTAAGAGCAAGAGTTGTTTAGTGCTAAGAAGAGTCACTATTGCGCTCCCATTGCCATACACAGTGCAAATAGCACTCGCGTCTGTTCCCAGCAAGTACAGTGTATTGGACTGAAGAGAAGCTACTGTTCTTGTCAGTTTCCTAAGCAGAGTTGAACTAGATATGGCCCGTGTGTGTAGGAAGCACAGTTCTTTTGTTGTGAGCAAGCTCACTGTTCTGGCCCTATAGGAAACACAGGAGAGTAGAAGAGTGCTCTTTTCTCAAAAGCAGAGTGTGTTTCTTGTAAGGCGAGCTAGGGTTTGTTTCCCAGTCCTAAACGGAGTTGAATCCCATGCAGTTTCTGGTCCTAAGAGCAAGAGTTGTTTAGTGCTAAGAAGAGTCACTATTGCGCTCCCATTGCCATACACAGTGCAAATAGCACTCGCGTCTGTTCCCAGCAAGTACAGTGTATTGGACTGAAGAGAAGCTACTGTTCTTGTCAGTTTCCTAAGCAGAGTTGAACTAGATATGGCCCGTGTGTGTAGGAAGCACAGTTCTTTTGTTGTGAGCAAGCTCACTGTTCTGGCCCTATAGGAAACACAGGAGAGTAGAAGAGTGCTCTTTTCTCAAAAGCAGAGTGTGTTTCTTGTAAGGCGAGCTAGGGTTTGTTTCCCAGTCCTAAACGGAGTTGAATCCCATGCAGTTTCTGGTCCTACGAGCAAGAGTTGTTTTTTGCTAAGAAGAGTCACTATTGCGCTCCCATTGCCATACACAGTGCAAATAGCACTCGCGTCTGTTCCCAGCAAGTACAGTGTATTGGACTGAAGAGAAGCTACTGTTCTGGTCAGTTTCCTAAGCAGAGTTGAACTAGATATGCCCCGTGTGTGTAGGAAGCACAGTTCTTTTGTTCTGAGCAAGCTCACTGTTCTGGCCCTATAGGAAACACAGGAGAGTAGAAGAGTGCTGTTTTCTCAAAAGCAGAGTGTGTTTCTTGCAAGGCGAGCTAGAGTTTGTTTCCCAGTCCTAAACGGAGTTGAATCCCATGCAGTTTCTGGTCCTACGAGCAAGAGTTGTTTTCTGCTAAGAAGAGTCACTATTGCGCTCCCATTGCCATACACAGTGCAAATAGCACTCGCGTCTGTTCCCAGCAAGTACAGTGTATTGGACTGAAGAGAAGCTACTGTTCTGGTCAGTTTCCTAAGCAGAGTTGAACTAGATATGGCCCGTGTGTGTAGGAAGCACAGTTCTTTTGTTGTGAGCAAGCTCACTGTTCTGGCCCTATAGGAAACAGAGGAGAGTAGAAGAGTGCTCTTTTCTCAAAAGCAGAGTGTGTTTCTTGTAAGGCGAGCTAGGGTTTGTTTCCCAGTCCTAAACGGAGTTGAATCCCATGCAGTTTCTGGTCCTACGAGCAAGAGTTGTTTTCTGCTAAGAAGAGTCACTATTGCGCTCCCATTGCCATACACAGTGCAAATAGCACTCGCGTCTGTTCCCAGCAAGTACAGTGTATTGGACTGAAGAGAAGCTACTGTTCTTGTCAGTTTCCTAAGCAGAGTTGAACTAGATATGGCCCGTGTGTGTAGGAAGCACAGTTCTTTTGTTCTGAGCAAGCTCACTGTTCTGGCACTGTAGGAAAAACAGGAGAGTAGAAGAGTGCTGTTTTCTCAAAAGCAGAGTGTGTTTCTTGTAAGGTGAGCTAGGGTTTGTTTCCCAGTCCTAAACGGAGTTGAATCCCATGCAGTTTCTGGTCCTACGAGCAAGAGTTGTTTTCTGCTAAGAAGAGTCACTATTGCGCTCCCATTGCCATACACAGTGCAAATAGCACTCGCGTCTGTTCCCAGCAAGTACAGTGTATTGGACTGAAGAGAAGCTACTGTTCTTGTCAGTTTCCTAAGCAGAGTTGAACTAGATATGGCCCGTGTGTGTAGGAAGCACAGTTCTTTTGTTCTGAGCAAGCTCACTGTTCTGGCACTGTAGGAAAAACAGGAGAGTAGAAGAGTGCTGTTTTCTCAAAAGCAGAGTGTGTTTCTTGTAAGGTGAGCTAGGGTTTGTTTCCCAGTCCTAAACGGAGTTGAATGCCATGCAGTTTCTGGTCCTACGAGCAAGAGTTGTTTTCTGCTAAGAAGAGTCACTATTGCGCTCCCATTGCCATACACAGTGCAAATAGCACTCGCGTCTGTTCCCAGCAAGTACAGTGTATTGGACTGAAGAGAAGCTACTGTTCTTGTCAGTTTCCTAAGCAGAGTTGAAGTAGATATGGCCCGTGTGTGTAGGAAGCACAGTTCTTTTGTTCTGAGCAAGCTCACTGTTCTGGCCTTTTAGGAAACACAGGGGAGTAGAAGAGTGCTCTTTTCTCAAAAGCAGAGTGTGTTTCTTGTAAGGCGAGCTAGGGTTTGTTTCCCAGTCCTAAACGGAGTTGAATCCCATGCAGTTTCTGGTCCTACGAGCAAGAGTTGTTTTCTGCTAAGAAGAGTCACTATTGCGCTCCCATTGCCATACACAGTGCAAATAGCACTCGCGTCTGTTCCCAGCAAGTACAGTGTATTGGACTGAAGAGAAGCTACTGTTCTTGTCAGTTTCCTAAGCAGAGTTGAACTAGATATGGCCCGTGTGTGTAGGAAGCACAGTTCTTTTGTTCTGAGCAAGCTCACTGTTCTGGCCCTATAGGAAACACAGGAGAGTAGAAGAGTGCTCTTTTCTCAAAAGCAGAGTGTGTTTCTTGTAAGGCGAGCTAGGGTTTGTTTCCCAGTCCTAAACGGAGTTGAATCCCATGCAGTTTCTGGTCCTACGAGCAAGAGTTGTTTTCTGCTAAGAAGAGTCACTATTGCGCTCCCATTGCCATACACAGTGCAAATTGCACTCGCGTCTGTTCCCAGCAAGTACAGTGTATTGGACTGAAGAGAAGCTACTGTTCTTGTCAGTTTCCTAAGCAGAGTTGAACTAGATATGGCCCGTGTGTGTAGGAAGCACAGTTCTTTTGTTCTGAGCAAGCTCACTGTTCTGGCACTGTAGGAAAAACAGGAGAGTAGAAGAGTGCTGTTTTCTCAAAAGCAGAGTGTGTTTCTTGTAAGGTGGGCAAGGGTTTGTTTCCCAGTCCTAAACGGAGTTGAATCCCATGCAGTTTCTGGTCCTACGAGCAAGAGTTGTTTTCTGCTAAGAAGAGTCACTATTGCGCTCCCATTGCCATACACAGTGCAAATAGCACTCGCGTCTGTTCCCAGCAAGTACAGTCAGTGTATTGGACTGAAGAGAAGCTACTGTTCTTGTCAGTTTCCTAAGCAGAGTTGAACTAGATATGGCCCGTGTGTGTAGGAAGCACAGTTCTTTTGTTCTGAGCAAGCTCACTGTTCTGGCCCTATAGGAAACACAGGAGAGTAGAAGAGTGCTCTTTTCTCAAAAGCAGAGTGTGTTTCTTGTAAGGCGAGCTAGTGTTTGTTTCCCAGTCCTAAACGGAGTTGAATCCCATGCAGTTTCTGGTCCTACGAGCAAGAGTTGTTTTCTGCTAAGAAGAGTCACTATTGCGCTCCCATTGCCATACACAGTGCAAATAGCACTCGCGTCTGTTCCAGGCAAATACAGTGTATTGGACAGAAGAGAAGCTACTGTTCTTGTCAGTTTCCTAAGCAGAGTTGAACTAGATATGGCCCGTGTGTGTAGGAAGCACAGTTCTTTTGTTGTGAGCAAGATCACTGTTCTGGCCCTATAGGAAACACAGGGGAGTAGAAGAGTGCTGTTTTCTCAAAAGCAGAGTGTGTTTCTTGTAAGGCGAGCTAGTGTTTGTTTCCCAGTCCTAAACGGAGTTGAATCCCATGCAGTTTCTGGTCCTACGAGCAAGAGTTGTTTTCTGCTAAGAAGAGTCACTATTGCGCTCCCATTGCCATACACAGTGCAAATAGCACTCGCGTCTGTTCCCAGCAAGTACAGTGTATTGGACTGAAGAGAAGCTACTGTTCTTGTCAGTTTCCTAAGCAGAGTTGAACTAGATATGGCCCGTGTGTGTAGGAAGCACAGTTCTTTTGTTCTGAGCAAGCTCACTGTTCTGGCCCTATAGGAAACACAGGAGAGTAGAAGAGTGCTCTTTTCTCAAAAGCAGAGTGTGTTTCTTGCAAGGCGAGCTAGCCTTAGCTTCCCAGTCCTAAACGGAGTTGAATCCCATGCAGTTTCTGGTCCTACGAGCAAGAGTTGTTTTCTGCTAAGAAGAGTCTCTATTGCGCTTCCATTGCCATACACAGTGCAAATAGCACTCGCGTCTGTTCCCAGAAAGTACAGTGTATTGGACTGAAGAGAAGCTACTGTTCTTGTCAGTTTCCTAAGCAGAGTTGAACTAGATATGGCCCGTGTGTGTAGGAAGCACAGTTTTTTTGTTCTGAGCAAGCTCACTGTTCTGGCCCTATAGGAAACACAGGGGAGTAGAAGAGTGCTCTTTTCTCAAAAGCAGAGTGTGTTTCTTGTAAGGCGAGCTAGGGTTTGTTTCCCAGTCCTAAACGGAGTTGAATCCCATGCAGTTTCTGGTCCTACGAGCAAGAGTTGTTTTCTGCTAAGAAGAGTCACTATTGTGCTCCCATTGCCATACACAGTGCAAATAGCACTCGCGTCTGTTCCCAGCAAGTACAGTGTATTGGACTGAAGAGAAGCTACTGTTCTTGTCAGTTTCCTAAGCAGAGTTGAACTAGATATGGCCCGTGTGTGTAGGAAGCACAGTTCTTTTGTTCTGAGCAAGCTCACTGTTCTGGCCTTTTAGGAAACACAGGGGAGTAGAAGAGTGCTCTTTTCTCAAAAGCAGAGTGTGTTTCTTGTAAGGCGAGCTAGGGTTTGTTTCCCAGTCCTAAACGGAGTTGAATCCCATGCAGTTTCGGGTCCTACGAGCAAGAGTTGTTTTCTGCTAAGAAGAGTCACTATTGCGCTCCCATTGCCATACACAGTGCAAATAGCACTCGCGTCTGTTCCCAGCAAATACAGTGTATTGGACAGAAGAGAAGCTACTGTTCTTGTCAGTTTCCTAAGCAGAGTTGAACTAGATATGGCCCGTGTGTGTAGGAAGCACAGTTCTTTTGTTCTGAGCAAGCTCACTGTTCTGGCCCTATAGGAAACACAGGAGAGTAGAAGAGTGCTCTTTTCTCAAAAGCAGAGTGTGTTTCTTGTAAGGCGAGCTAGCGTTTGCTTCCCAGTCCTAAATGGAGTTGAATCCCATGCAGTTTCTGGTCCTACGAGCAAGAGTTGTTTTCTGCTAAGAAGAGTCACTATTGCGCTTCCATTGCCATACACAGTGCAAATAGCACTCGCGTCTGTTCCCAGAAAGTACAGTGTATTGGACTGAAGAGAAGCTACTGTTCTTGTCAGTTTCCTAAGCAGAGTTGAACTAGATATGGCCCGTGTGTGTAGGAAGCACAGTTCTTTTGTTCTGAGCAAGCTCACTGTTCTGGCCCTATAGGAAACACAGGGGAGTAGAAGAGTGCTCTTTTCTCAAAAGCAGAGTGTGTTTCTTGTAAGTCGAGCTAGGGTTTGTTTCCCAGTCCTAAACGGAGTTGAATCCCATGCAGTTTCTGGTCCTACGAGCAAGAGTTGTTTTCTGCTAAGAAGAGTCACTATTGTGCTCCCATTGCCATACACAGTGCAAATAGCACTCGCGTCTGTTCCCAGCAAATACAGTGTATTGGACAGAAGAGAAGCTACTGTTCTTGTCAGTTTCCTAAGCAGAGTTGAACTAGATATGGCCCGTGTGTGTAGGAAGCACAGTTCTTTTGTTGTGAGCAAGCTCACTGTTCTGGCCCTATAGGAAACACAGGAGAGTAGAAGAGTGCTCTTTTCTCAAAAGCAGAGTGTGTTTCTTGTAAGGCGAGCTAGGGTTTGTTTCCCAGTCCTAAACGGAGTTGAATCCCATGCAGTTTCTGGTCCTAGGAGCAAGAGTTGTTTTCTGCTAAGAAGAGTCACTATTGCGCTCCCATTGCCATACACAGTGCAAATAGCACTCGCGTCTGTTCCCAGCAAATATAGTGTACTGGACAGAAGAGAAGCTACTGTTCTTGTCAGTTTCCTAAGCAGAGTTGAACTAGATATGGCCCGTGTGTGTAGGAAGCACAGTTCTTTTGTTCTGAGCAAGCTCACTGTTCTGGCCCTATAGGAAACACAGGAGAGTAGAAGAGTGCTCTTTTCTCAAAAGCAGAGTGTGTTTCTTGTAAGGCGAGCTAGGGTTTGTTTCCCAGTCCTAAACGGAGTTGAATCCCATGCAGTTTCTGGTCCTACGAGCAAGAGTTGTTTTCTGCTAAGAAGAGTCACTATTGCGCTCCCATTGCCATACACAGTGCAAATTGCACTCGCGTCTGTTCCCAGCAAGTACAGTGTATTGGACTGAAGAGAAGCTACTGTTCTTGTCAGTTTCCTAAGCAGAGTTGAACTAGATATGGCCCGTGTGTGTAGGAAGCACAGTTCTTTTGTTCTGAGCAAGCTCACTGTTCTGGCACTGTAGGAAAAACAGGAGAGTAGAAGAGTGCTGTTTTCTCAAAAGCAGAGTGTGTTTCTTGTAAGGTGGGCAAGGGTTTGTTTCCCAGTCCTAAACGGAGTTGAATCCCATGCAGTTTCTGGTCCTACGAGCAAGAGTTGTTTTCTGCTAAGAAGAGTCACTATTGCGCTCCCATTGCCATACACAGTGCAAATAGCACTCGCGTCTGTTCCCAGCAAGTACAGTCAGTGTATTGGACTGAAGAGAAGCTACTGTTCTTGTCAGTTTCCTAAGCAGAGTTGAACTAGATATGGCCCGTGTGTGTAGGAAGCACAGTTCTTTTGTTCTGAGCAAGCTCACTGTTCTGGCCCTATAGGAAACACAGGAGAGTAGAAGAGTGCTCTTTTCTCAAAAGCAGAGTGTGTTTCTTGTAAGGCGAGCTAGTGTTTGTTTCCCAGTCCTAAACGGAGTTGAATCCCATGCAGTTTCTGGTCCTACGAGCAAGAGTTGTTTTCTGCTAAGAAGAGTCACTATTGCGCTCCCATTGCCATACACAGTGCAAATAGCACTCGCGTCTGTTCCAGGCAAATACAGTGTATTGGACAGAAGAGAAGCTACTGTTCTTGTCAGTTTCCTAAGCAGAGTTGAACTAGATATGGCCCGTGTGTGTAGGAAGCACAGTTCTTTTGTTGTGAGCAAGATCACTGTTCTGGCCCTATAGGAAACACAGGGGAGTAGAAGAGTGCTGTTTTCTCAAAAGCAGAGTGTGTTTCTTGTAAGGCGAGCTAGTGTTTGTTTCCCAGTCCTAAACGGAGTTGAATCCCATGCAGTTTCTGGTCCTACGAGCAAGAGTTGTTTTCTGCTAAGAAGAGTCACTATTGCGCTCCCATTGCCATACACAGTGCAAATAGCACTCGCGTCTGTTCCCAGCAAGTACAGTGTATTGGACTGAAGAGAAGCTACTGTTCTTGTCAGTTTCCTAAGCAGAGTTGAACTAGATATGGCCCGTGTGTGTAGGAAGCACAGTTCTTTTGTTCTGAGCAAGCTCACTGTTCTGGCCCTATAGGAAACACAGGAGAGTAGAAGAGTGCTCTTTTCTCAAAAGCAGAGTGTGTTTCTTGCAAGGCGAGCTAGCCTTAGCTTCCCAGTCCTAAACGGAGTTGAATCCCATGCAGTTTCTGGTCCTACGAGCAAGAGTTGTTTTCTGCTAAGAAGAGTCTCTATTGCGCTTCCATTGCCATACACAGTGCAAATAGCACTCGCGTCTGTTCCCAGAAAGTACAGTGTATTGGACTGAAGAGAAGCTACTGTTCTTGTCAGTTTCCTAAGCAGAGTTGAACTAGATATGGCCCGTGTGTGTAGGAAGCACAGTTTTTTTGTTCTGAGCAAGCTCACTGTTCTGGCCCTATAGGAAACACAGGGGAGTAGAAGAGTGCTCTTTTCTCAAAAGCAGAGTGTGTTTCTTGTAAGGCGAGCTAGGGTTTGTTTCCCAGTCCTAAACGGAGTTGAATCCCATGCAGTTTCTGGTCCTACGAGCAAGAGTTGTTTTCTGCTAAGAAGAGTCACTATTGTGCTCCCATTGCCATACACAGTGCAAATAGCACTCGCGTCTGTTCCCAGCAAGTACAGTGTATTGGACTGAAGAGAAGCTACTGTTCTTGTCAGTTTCCTAAGCAGAGTTGAACTAGATATGGCCCGTGTGTGTAGGAAGCACAGTTCTTTTGTTCTGAGCAAGCTCACTGTTCTGGCCTTTTAGGAAACACAGGGGAGTAGAAGAGTGCTCTTTTCTCAAAAGCAGAGTGTGTTTCTTGTAAGGCGAGCTAGGGTTTGTTTCCCAGTCCTAAACGGAGTTGAATCCCATGCAGTTTCGGGTCCTACGAGCAAGAGTTGTTTTCTGCTAAGAAGAGTCACTATTGCGCTCCCATTGCCATACACAGTGCAAATAGCACTCGCGTCTGTTCCCAGCAAATACAGTGTATTGGACAGAAGAGAAGCTACTGTTCTTGTCAGTTTCCTAAGCAGAGTTGAACTAGATATGGCCCGTGTGTGTAGGAAGCACAGTTCTTTTGTTCTGAGCAAGCTCACTGTTCTGGCCCTATAGGAAACACAGGAGAGTAGAAGAGTGCTCTTTTCTCAAAAGCAGAGTGTGTTTCTTGTAAGGCGAGCTAGCGTTTGCTTCCCAGTCCTAAATGGAGTTGAATCCCATGCAGTTTCTGGTCCTACGAGCAAGAGTTGTTTTCTGCTAAGAAGAGTCACTATTGCGCTTCCATTGCCATACACAGTGCAAATAGCACTCGCGTCTGTTCCCAGAAAGTACAGTGTATTGGACTGAAGAGAAGCTACTGTTCTTGTCAGTTTCCTAAGCAGAGTTGAACTAGATATGGCCCGTGTGTGTAGGAAGCACAGTTCTTTTGTTCTGAGCAAGCTCACTGTTCTGGCCCTATAGGAAACACAGGGGAGTAGAAGAGTGCTCTTTTCTCAAAAGCAGAGTGTGTTTCTTGTAAGTCGAGCTAGGGTTTGTTTCCCAGTCCTAAACGGAGTTGAATCCCATGCAGTTTCTGGTCCTACGAGCAAGAGTTGTTTTCTGCTAAGAAGAGTCACTATTGTGCTCCCATTGCCATACACAGTGCAAATAGCACTCGCGTCTGTTCCCAGCAAATACAGTGTATTGGACAGAAGAGAAGCTACTGTTCTTGTCAGTTTCCTAAGCAGAGTTGAACTAGATATGGCCCGTGTGTGTAGGAAGCACAGTTCTTTTGTTGTGAGCAAGCTCACTGTTCTGGCCCTATAGGAAACACAGGAGAGTAGAAGAGTGCTCTTTTCTCAAAAGCAGAGTGTGTTTCTTGTAAGGCGAGCTAGGGTTTGTTTCCCAGTCCTAAACGGAGTTGAATCCCATGCAGTTTCTGGTCCTAGGAGCAAGAGTTGTTTTCTGCTAAGAAGAGTCACTATTGCGCTCCCATTGCCATACACAGTGCAAATAGCACTCGCGTCTGTTCCCAGCAAATATAGTGTACTGGACAGAAGAGAAGCTACTGTTCTTGTCAGTTTCCTAAGCAGAGTTGAACTAGATATGGCCCGTGTGTGTAGGAAGCACAGTTCTTTTGTTCTGAGCAAGCTCACTGTTCTGGCCCTATAGGAAACACAGGAGAGTAGAAGAGTGCTCTTTTCTCAAAAGCAGAGTGTGTTTCTTGTAAGGCGAGCTAGGGTTTGTTTCCCAGTCCTAAACGGAGTTGAATCCCATGCAGTTTCTGGTCCTACGAACAAGAGTTGTTTTCTGCTAAGAAGAGTCACTATTGCGCTCCCATTGCCATACACAGTGCAAATAGCACTCGCGTCTGTTCCAGGCAAATACAGTGTATTGGACAGAAGAGAAGCTACTGTTCTTGTCAGTTTCCTAAGCAGAGTTGAACTAGATATGGCCCGTGTGTGTAGGAAGCACAGTTCTTTTGTTCTGAGCAAGCTCACTGTTCTGGCCCTATAGGAAACACAGGAGAGTAGAAGAGTGCTCTTTTCTCAAAAGCAGAGTGTGTTTCTTGTAAGGCGAGCTAGGGTTTGTTTCCCAGTCCTAAACGGAGTTGAATCCCATGCAGTTTCTGGTCCTAAGAGCAAGAGTTGTTTAGTGCTAAGAAGAGTCACTATTGCGCTCCCATTGCCATACACAGTGCAAATAGCACTCGAGTCTGTTCCCAGCAAGTACAGTGTATTGGACTGAAGAGAAGCTACTGTTCTTGTCAGTTTCCTAAGCAGAGTTGAACTAGATATGGCCCGTGTGTGTAGGAAGCACAGTTCTTTTGTTGTGAGCAAGCTCACTCTTCTGGCCCTATAAGAAACACAGGAGAGTAGAAGAGTGCTCTTTTCTCAAAAGCAGAGTGTGTTTCTTGTAAGGCGAGCTAGTGTTTGTTTCCCAGTCCTAAACGGAGTTGAATCCCATGCAGTTTCTGGTCCTACGAGCAAGAGTTGTTTTCTGCTAAGAAGAGTCACTATTGCGCTCCCATTGCCATACACAGTGCAAATAGCACTCGCGTCTGTTCCCAGCAAATACAGTGTATTGGACAGAAGAGAAGCTACTGTTCTTGTCAGTTTCCTAAGCAGAGTTGAACTAGATATGGCCCGTGTGTGTAGGAAGCACAGTTCTTTTGTTCTGAGCAAGCTCACTGTTCTGGCCCTATAGGAAACACAGGAGAGTAGAAGAGTGCTCTTTTCTCAAAAGCAGAGTGTGTTTCTTGTAAGGCGAGCTAGGGTTTGTTTCCCAGTCCTAAACGGAGTTGAATCCCATGCAGTTTCTGGTCCTATGAGCAAGAGTTGTTTTCTGCTAAGAAGAGTCACTATTGCACTCCCATTGCCATACACAGTGCAAATAGCACTCGCGTCTGTTCCCAGCAAGTACAGTCAGTGTATTGGACTGAAGAGAAGCTACTGTTCTTGTCAGTTTCCTAAGCAGAGTTGAACTAGATATGGCCCGTGTGTGTAGGAAGCACAGTTCTTTTGTTGTGAGCAAGCTCACTGTTCTGGCCCTATAGGAAACACAGGAGAGTAGAAGAGTGCTCTTTTCTCAAAAGCAGAGTGTGTTTCTTGTAAGGCGAGCTAGGGTTTGTTTCCCAGTCCTAAACGGAGTTGAATCCCATGCAGTTTCTGGTCCTACGAGCAAGAGTTGTTTTCTGCTAAGAAGAGTCACTATTGCGCTTCCATTGCCATACACAGTGCAAATAGCACTCGCGTCTGTTCCCAGCAAGTACAGTGTATTGGACTGAAGAGAAGCTACTGTTCTTGTCAGTTTCCTAAGCAGAGTTGAACTAGATATGGCCCGTGTGTGTAGGAAGCACAGTTCTTTTGTTGTGAGCAAGCTCACTGTTCTGGCCCTATAGGAAACACAGGGGAGTAGAAGAGTGCTCTTTTCTCAAAAGCAGAGTGTGTTTCTTGTAAGGCGAGCTAGGGTTTGTTTCCCAGTCCTAAACGGAGTTGAATCCCATGCAGTTTCTGGTCCTACGAGCAAGAGTTATTTTCTGCTAAGAAGAGTCACTATTGCGCTCCCATTGCCATACACAGTGCAAATAGCACTCGTGTCTGTTCCCAGCAAGTACAGTGTATTGGACTGAAGAGAAGCTACTGTTCTTGTCAGTTTCCTAAGCAGAGTTGAACTAGATATGGCCCATGTGTGTAGGAAGCACAGTTCTTTTGTTCTGAGCAAGCTCACTGTTCTGGCCCTATAGGAAACACAGGGGAGTAGAAGAGTGCTGTTTTCTCAAAAGCAGAGTGTGTTTCTTGTAAGGCGAGCTAGGGTTTGTTTCCCAGTCCTAAACGGAGTTGAATCCCATGCAGTTTCTGGTCCTACGAGCAAGAGTTGTTTTCTGCTAAGAAGAGTCACTATTGCGCTCCCATTGCCATACACAGTGCAAATAGCACTCGCGTCTGTTCCCAGCAAGTACAGTCAGTGTATTGGACTGAAGAGAAGCTACTGTTCTTGTCAGTTTCCTAAGCAGAGTTGAACTAGATATGGCCCGTGTGTGTAGGAAGCACAGTTCTTTTGTTCTGAGCAAGCTCACTGTTCTGGCCCTATAGGAAACACAGGAGAGTAGAAGAGTGCTCTTTTCTCAAAAGCAGAGTGTGTTTCTTGTAAGGCGAGCTAGGGTTTGTTTCCCAGTCCTAAACGGAGTTGAATCCCATACAGTTTCTGGTCCTACGAGCAAGAGTTGTTTTCTGCTAAGAAGAGTCACTATTGCGCTCCCATTGCCATACACAGTGCAAATAGCACTCGCGTCTGTTCCCAGCAAGTACAGTCAGTGTATTGGACTGAAGAGAAGCTACTGTTCTTGTCAGTTTCCTAAGCAGAGTTGAACTAGATATGGCCCGTGTGTGTAGGAAGCACAGTTCTTTTGTTCTGAGCAAGCTCACTGTTCTGGCCCTATAGGAAACACAGGAGAGTAGAAGAGTGCTCTTTTCTCAAAAGCAGAGTGTGTTTCTTGTAAGGCGAGCTAGGGTTTGTTTCTCAGTCCTAAACGGAGTTGAATCCCATGCAGTTTCTGGTCCTACGAGCAAGAGTTGTTTTCTGCTAAGAAGAGTCACTATTGCGCTCCCATTGCCATACACAGTGCAAATAGCACTCGCGTCTGTTCCCAGCAAGTACAGTGTATTGGACTGAAGAGAAGCTACTGTTCTTGTCAGTTTCCTAAGCAGAGTTGAACTAGATATGGCCCGTGTGTGTAGGAAGCACAGTTCTTTTGTTCTGAGCAAGCTCACTGTTCTGGCCTTTTAGGAAACACAGGGGAGTAGAAGAGTGCTCTTTTCTCAAAAGCAGAGTGTGTTTCTTGTAAGGAGAGCTAGGGTTTGTTTCCCAGTCCTAAACGGAGTTGAATCCCATGCAGTTTCTGGTCCTAAGAGCAAGAGTTGTTTAGTGCTAAGAAGAGTCACTATTGCGCTCCCATTGCCATACACAGTGCAAATAGCACTCGCGTCTGTTCCCAGCAAGTACAGTGTATTGGACTGAAGAGAAGCTACTGTTCTTGTCAGTTTCCTAAGCAGAGTTGAACTAGATATGGCCCGTGTGTGTAGGAAGCACAGTTCTTTTGTTGTGAGCAAGCTCACTCTTCTGGCCCTATAGGAAACACAGGAGAGTAGAAGAGTGCTCTTTTCTCAAAAGCAGAGTGTGTTTCTTGTAAGGCGAGCTAGTGTTTGTTTCCCAGTCCTAAACGGAGTTGAATCCCATGCAGTTTCTGGTCCTACGAGCAAGAGTTGTTTTCTGCTAAGAAGAGTCACTATTGTGCTCCCATTGCCATACACAGTGCAAATAGCACTCGCGTCTGTTCCCAGCAAATACAGTGTATTGGACAGAAGAGAAGCTACTGTTCTTGTCAGTTTCCTAAGCAGAGTTGAACTAGATATGGCCCGTGTGTGTAGGAAGCACAGTTCTTTTGTTCTGAGCAAGCTCACTGTTCTGGCCCTATAGGAAACACAGGAGAGTAGAAGAGTGCTCTTTTCTCAAAAGCAGAGTGTGTTTCTTGTAAGGCGAGCTAGGGTTTGTTTCCCAGTCCTAAACGGAGTTGAATCCCATGCAGTTTCTGGTCCTACGAGCAAGAGTTGTTTTCTGCTAAGAAGAGTCACTATTGCGCTCCCATTGCCATACACAGTGCAAATAGCACTCGCGTCTGTTCCCAGCAAGTACAGTCAGTGTATTGGACTGAAGAGAAGCTACTGTTCTTGTCAGTTTCCTAAGCAGAGTTGAACTAGATATGGCACGTGTGTGTAGGAAGCACAGTTCTTTTGTTGTGAGCAAGCTCACTGTTCTGGCCTTTTAGGAAACACAGGGGAGTAGAAGAGTGCTCTTTTCTCAAAAGCAGAGTGTGTTTCTTGTAAGGCGAGCTAGGGTTTGTTTCCCAGTCCTAAACGGAGTTGAATCCCATGCAGTTTCTGGTCCTATGAGCAAGAGTTGTTTTCTGCTAAGAAGAGTCACTATTGCGCTTCCATTGCCATACACAGTGCAAATAGCACTCGCGTCTGTTCCCAGCAAGTACAGTGTATTGGACTGAAGAGAAGCTACTGTTCTTGTCAGTTTCCTAAGCAGAGTTGAACTAGATATGGCCCGTGTGTGTAGGAAGCACAGTTCTTTTGTTGTGAGCAAGCTCACTGTTCTGGCCCTATAGGAAACACAGGGGAGTAGAAGAGTGCTCTTTTCTCAAAAGCAGAGTGTGTTTCTTGTAAGGCGAGCTAGGGTTTGTTTCCCAGTCCTAAACGGAGTTGAATCCCATGCAGTTTCTGGTCCTACGAGCAAGAGTTATTTTCTGCTAAGAAGAGTCACTATTGTGCTCCCATTGCCATACACAGTGCAAATAGCACTCGTGTCTGTTCCCAGCAAGTACAGTGTATTGGACTGAAGAGAAGCTACTGTTCTTGTCAGTTTCCTAAGCAGAGTTGAACTAGATATGGCCCATGTGTGTAGGAAGCACAGTTCTTTTGTTCTGAGCAAGCTTACTGTTCTGGCCCTATAGGAAACACAGGGGAGTAGAAGAGTGCTGTTTTCTCAAAAGCAGAGTGTGTTTCTTGTAAGGCGAGCTAGGGTTTGTTTCCCAGTCCTAAACGGAGTTGAATCCCATGCAGTTTCTGGTCCTACGAGCAAGAGTTGTTTTCTGCTAAGAAGAGTCACTATTGTGCTCCCATTGCCATACACAGTGCAAATAGCACTCGCGTCTGTTCCCAGCAAGTACAGTCAGTGTATTGGACTGAAGAGAAGCTACTGTTCTTGTCAGTTTCCTAAGCAGAGTTGAACTAGATATGGCCCGTGTGTGTAGGAAGCACAGTTCTTTTGTTCTGAGCAAGCTCACTGTTCTGGCCCTATAGGAAACACAGGAGAGTAGAAGAGTGCTCTTTTCTCAAAAACAGAGTGTGTTTCTTGTAAGGCGAGCTAGGGTTTGTTTCCCAGTCCTAAACGGAGTTGAATCCCATAAAGTTTCTGGTCCTACGAGCAAGAGTTGTTTTCTGCTAAGAAGAGTTACTATTGGGCTCCCATTGCCATACACAGTGCAAATAGCACTCGCGTCTGTTCCCAGCAAGTACAGTCAGTGTATTGGACTGAAGAGAAGCTACTGTTCTTGTCAGTTTCCTAAGCAGAGTTGAACTAGATATGGCCCGTGTGTGTAGGAAGCACAGTTCTTTTGTTCTGAGCAAGCTCACTGTTCTGGCCCTATAGGAAACACAGGAGAGTAGAAGAGTGCTCTTTTCTCAAAAGCAGAGTGTGTTTCTTGTAAGGCGAGCTAGGGTTTGTTTCCCAGTCCTAAACGGAGTTGAATCCCATGCAGTTTCTGGTCCTACGAGCAAGAGTTGTTTTCTGCTAAGAAGAGTCACTATTGCGCTCCCATTGCCATACACAGTGCAAATAGCACTCGCGTCTGTTCCCAGCAAGTACAGTGTATTGGACTGAAGAGAAGCTACTGTTCTTGTCAGTTTCCTAAGCAGAGTTGAACTAGATATGGCCCGTGTGTGTAGGAAGCACAGTTCTTTTGTTCTGAGCAAGCTCACTGTTCTGGCCTTTTAGGAAACACAGGGGAGTAGAAGAGTGCTCTTTTCTCAAAAGCAGAGTGTGTTTCTTGTAAGGCGAGCTAGGGTTTGTTTCCCAGTCCTAAGCGGAGTTGAATCCCATGCAGTTTCTGGTCCTACGAGCAAGAGTTGTTTTCTGCTAAGAAGAGTCACTATTGCGCTCCCATTGCCATACACAGTGCAAATAGCACTCGCGTCTGTTCCCAGCAAGTACAGTGTATTGGACTGAAGAGAAGCTACTGTTCTTGTCAGTTTCCTAAGCAGAGTTGAACTAGATATGGCCCGTGTGTGTAGGAAGCACAGTTCTTTTGTTCTGAGCAAGCTCACTGTTCTGGCCTTTTAGGAAACACAGGGGAGTAGAAGAGTGCTCTTTTCTCAAAAGCAGAGTGTGTTTCTTGTAAGGCGAGCTAGGGTTTGTTTCCCAGTCCTAAACGGAGTTGAATCCCATGCAGTTTCTGGTCCTACGAGCAAGAGTTGTTTTCTGCTAAGAAGAGTCACTATTGTGCTCCCATTGCCATACACAGTGCAAATAGCACTCGCGTCTGTTCCCAGCAAGTACAGTCAGTGTATTGGACTGAAGAGAAGCTACTGTTCTTGTCAGTTTCCTAAGCAGAGTTGAACTAGATATGGCCCGTGTGTGTAGGAAGCACAGTTCTTTTGTTCTGAGCAAGCTCACTGTTCTGGCCCTATAGGAAACACAGGAGAGTAGAAGAGTGCTCTTTTCTCAAAAACAGAGTGTGTTTCTTGTAAGGCGAGCTAGGGTTTGTTTCCCAGTCCTAAACGGAGTTGAATCCCATGCAGTTTCTGGTCCTACGAGCAAGAGTTGTTTTCTGCTAAGAAGAGTCACTATTGTGCTCCCATTGCCATACACAGTGCAAATAGCACTCGCGTCTGTTCCCAGCAAGTACAGTCAGTGTATTGGACTGAAGAGAAGCTACTGTTCTTGTCAGTTTCCTAAGCAGAGTTGAACTAGATATGGCCCGTGTGTGTAGGAAGCACAGTTCTTTTGTTCTGAGCAAGCTCACTGTTCTGGCCCTATAGGAAACACAGGAGAGTAGAAGAGTGCTCTTTTCTCAAAAACAGAGTGTGTTTCTTGTAAGGCGAGCTAGGGTTTGTTTCCCAGTCCTAAACGGAGTTGAATCCCATAAAGTTTCTGGTCCTACGAGCAAGAGTTGTTTTCTGCTAAGAAGAGTTACTATTGGGCTCCCATTGCCATACACAGTGCAAATAGCACTCGCGTCTGTTCCCAGCAAGTACAGTCAGTGTATTGGACTGAAGAGAAGCTACTGTTCTTGTCAGTTTCCTAAGCAGAGTTGAACTAGATATGGCCCGTGTGTGTAGGAAGCACAGTTCTTTTGTTCTGAGCAAGCTCACTGTTCTGGCCCTATAGGAAACACAGGAGAGTAGAAGAGTGCTCTTTTCTCAAAAGCAGAGTGTGTTTCTTGTAAGGCGAGCTAGGGTTTGTTTCCCAGTCCTAAACGGAGTTGAATCCCATGCAGTTTCTGGTCCTACGAGCAAGAGTTGTTTTCTGCTAAGAAGAGTCACTATTGCGCTCCCATTGCCATACACAGTGCAAATAGCACTCGCGTCTGTTCCCAGCAAGTACAGTGTATTGGACTGAAGAGAAGCTACTGTTCTTGTCAGTTTCCTAAGCAGAGTTGAACTAGATATGGCCCGTGTGTGTAGGAAGCACAGTTCTTTTGTTCTGAGCAAGCTCACTGTTCTGGCCTTTTAGGAAACACAGGGGAGTAGAAGAGTGCTCTTTTCTCAAAAGCAGAGTGTGTTTCTTGTAAGGCGAGCTAGGGTTTGTTTCCCAGTCCTAAGCGGAGTTGAATCCCATGCAGTTTCTGGTCCTACGAGCAAGAGTTGTTTTCTGCTAAGAAGAGTCACTATTGCGCTCCCATTGCCATACACAGTGCAAATAGCACTCGCGTCTGTTCCCAGCAAGTACAGTGTATTGGACTGAAGAGAAGCTACTGTTCTTGTCAGTTTCCTAAGCAGAGTTGAACTAGATATGGCCCGTGTGTGTAGGAAGCACAGTTCTTTTGTTCTGAGCAAGCTCACTGTTCTGGCCTTTTAGGAAACACAGGGGAGTAGAAGAGTGCTCTTTTCTCAAAAGCAGAGTGTGTTTCTTGTAAGGCCAGCTAGGGTTTGTTTCCCAGTCCTAAACGGAGTTGAATCCCATGCAGTTTCTGGTCCTACGAGCAAGAGTTGTTTTCTGCTAAGAAGAGTCACTATTGCACTCCCATTGCCATACACAGTGCAAATAGCACTCGCGTCTGTTCCCAGCAAATACAGTGTATTGGACAGAAGAGAAGCTACTGTTCTTGTCAGTTTCCTAAGCAGAGTTGAACTAGATATGGCCCGTGTGTGTAGGAAGCACAGTTCTTTTGTTCTGAGCAAGCTCACTGTTCTGGCCCTATAGGAAACACAGGAGAGTAGAAGAGTGCTCTTTTCTCAAAAGCAGAGTGTGTTTCTTGTAAGGCGAGCTAGGGTTTGTTTCCCAGTCCTAAACGGAGTTGAATCCCATGCAGTTTCTGGTCCTACGAGCAAGAGATGTTTTCTGCTAAGAAGAGTCACTATTGCGCTCCCATTGCCATACACAGTGCAAATAGCACTCGCGTCTGTTCCCAGCAAGTACAGTCAGTGTATTGGACTGAAGAGAAGCTACTGTTCTTGTCAGTTTCCTAAGCAGAGTTGAACTAGATATGGCCCGTGTGTGTAGGAAGCACAGTTCTTTTGTTGTGAGCAAGCTCACTCTTCTGGCCCTATAGGAAACACAGGAGAGTAGAAGAGTGCTCTTTTCTCAAAAGCAGAGTGTGTTTCTTGTAAGGCGAGCTAGGGTTTGTTTCCCAGTCCTAAACGGAGTTGAATCCCATGCAGTTTCTGGTCCTACGAGCAAGAGTTGTTTTCTGCTAAGAAGAGTCACTATTGTGCTCCCATTGCCATACACAGTGCAAATAGCACTCGCGTCTGTTCCCAGCAAGTACAGTCAGTGTATTGGACTGAAGAGAAGCTACTGTTCTTGTCAGTTTCCTAAGCAGAGTTGAACTAGATATGGCCCGTGTGTGTAGGAAGCACAGTTCTTTTGTTCTGAGCAAGCTCACTGTTCTGGCCCTATAGGAAACACAGGAGAGTAGAAGAGTGCTCTTTTCTCAAAAACAGAGTGTGTTTCTTGTAAGGCGAGCTAGGGTTTGTTTCCCAGTCCTAAACGGAGTTGAATCCCATAAAGTTTCTGGTCCTACGAGCAAGAGTTGTTTTCTGCTAAGAAGAGTTACTATTGGGCTCCCATTGCCATACACAGTGCAAATAGCACTCGCGTCTGTTCCCAGCAAGTACAGTCAGTGTATTGGACTGAAGAGAAGCTACTGTTCTTGTCAGTTTCCTAAGCAGAGTTGAACTAGATATGGCCCGTGTGTGTAGGAAGCACAGTTCTTTTGTTCTGAGCAAGCTCACTGTTCTGGCCCTATAGGAAACACAGGAGAGTAGAAGAGTGCTCTTTTCTCAAAAGCAGAGTGTGTTTCTTGTAAGGCGAGCTAGGGTTTGTTTCCCAGTCCTAAACGGAGTTGAATCCCATGCAGTTTCTGGTCCTACGAGCAAGAGTTGTTTTCTGCTAAGAAGAGTCACTATTGCGCTCCCATTGCCATACACAGTGCAAATAGCACTCGCGTCTGTTCCCAGCAAGTACAGTGTATTGGACTGAAGAGAAGCTACTGTTCTTGTCAGTTTCCTAAGCAGAGTTGAACTAGATATGGCCCGTGTGTGTAGGAAGCACAGTTCTTTTGTTCTGAGCAAGCTCACTGTTCTGGCCTTTTAGGAAACACAGGGGAGTAGAAGAGTGCTCTTTTCTCAAAAGCAGAGTGTGTTTCTTGTAAGGCGAGCTAGGGTTTGTTTCCCAGTCCTAAGCGGAGTTGAATCCCATGCAGTTTCTGGTCCTACGAGCAAGAGTTGTTTTCTGCTAAGAAGAGTCACTATTGCGCTCCCATTGCCATACACAGTGCAAATAGCACTCGCGTCTGTTCCCAGCAAGTACAGTGTATTGGACTGAAGAGAAGCTACTGTTCTTGTCAGTTTCCTAAGCAGAGTTGAACTAGATATGGCCCGTGTGTGTAGGAAGCACAGTTCTTTTGTTCTGAGCAAGCTCACTGTTCTGGCCTTTTAGGAAACACAGGGGAGTAGAAGAGTGCTCTTTTCTCAAAAGCAGAGTGTGTTTCTTGTAAGGCCAGCTAGGGTTTGTTTCCCAGTCCTAAACGGAGTTGAATCCCATGCAGTTTCTGGTCCTACGAGCAAGAGTTGTTTTCTGCTAAGAAGAGTCACTATTGCACTCCCATTGCCATACACAGTGCAAATAGCACTCGCGTCTGTTCCCAGCAAATACAGTGTATTGGACAGAAGAGAAGCTACTGTTCTTGTCAGTTTCCTAAGCAGAGTTGAACTAGATATGGCCCGTGTGTGTAGGAAGCACAGTTCTTTTGTTCTGAGCAAGCTCACTGTTCTGGCCCTATAGGAAACACAGGAGAGTAGAAGAGTGCTCTTTTCTCAAAAGCAGAGTGTGTTTCTTGTAAGGCGAGCTAGGGTTTGTTTCCCAGTCCTAAACGGAGTTGAATCCCATGCAGTTTCTGGTCCTACGAGCAAGAGATGTTTTCTGCTAAGAAGAGTCACTATTGCGCTCCCATTGCCATACACAGTGCAAATAGCACTCGCGTCTGTTCCCAGCAAGTACAGTCAGTGTATTGGACTGAAGAGAAGCTACTGTTCTTGTCAGTTTCCTAAGCAGAGTTGAACTAGATATGGCCCGTGTGTGTAGGAAGCACAGTTCTTTTGTTGTGAGCAAGCTCACTGTTCTGGCCCTATAGGAAACACAGGAGAGTAGAAGAGTGCTCTTTTCTCAAAAGCAGAGTGTGTTTCTTGTAAGGCGAGCTAGGGTTTGTTTCCCAGTCCTAAACGGAGTTGAATCCCATGCAGTTTCTGGTCCTATGAGCAAGAGTTGTTTTCTGCTAAGAAGAGTCACTATTGCGCTTCCATTGCCATACACAGTGCAAATAGCACTCGCGTCTGTTCCCAGCAAGTACAGTGTATTGGACTGAAGAGAAGCTACTGTTCTTGTCAGTTTCCTAAGCAGAGTTGAACTAGATATGGCCCGTGTGTGTAGGAAGCACAGTTCTTTTGTTGTGAGCAAGCTCACTGTTCTGGCCCTATAGGAAACACAGGGGAGTAGAAGAGTGCTCTTTTCTCAAAAGCAGAGTGTGTTTCTTGTAAGGCGAGCTAGGGTTTGTTTCCCAGTCCTAAACGGAGTTGAATCCCATGCAGTTTCTGGTCCTACGAGCAAGAGTTATTTTCTGCTAAGAAGAGTCACTATTGCGCTCCCATTGCCATACACAGTGCAAATAGCACTCGTGTCTGTTCCCAGCAAGTGCAGTGTATTGGACTGAAGAGAAGCTACTGTTCTTGTCAGTTTCCTAAGCAGAGTTGAACTAGATATGGCCCATGTGTGTAGGAAGCACAGTTCTTTTGTTCTGAGCAAGCTTACTGTTCTGGCCCTATAGGAAACACAGGGGAGTAGAAGAGTGCTGTTTTCTCAAAAGCAGAGTGTGTTTCTTGTAAGGCGAGCTAGGGTTTGTTTCCCAGTCCTAAACGGAGTTGAATCCCATGCAGTTTCTGGTCCTACGAGCAAGAGTTGTTTTCTGCTAAGAAGAGTCACTATTGTGCTCCCATTGCCATACACAGTGCAAATAGCACTCGCGTCTGTTCCCAGCAAGTACAGTCAGTGTATTGGACTGAAGAGAAGCTACTGTTCTTGTCAGTTTCCTAAGCAGAGTTGAACTAGATATGGCCCGTGTGTGTAGGAAGCACAGTTCTTTTGTTCTGAGCAAGCTCACTGTTCTGGCCTTTTAGGAAACACAGGGGAGTAGAAGAGTGCTCTTTTCTCAAAAGCAGAGTGTGTTTCTTGTAAGGAGAGCTAGGGTTTGTTTCCCAGTCCTAAACGGAGTTGAATCCCATGCAGTTTCTGGTCCTAAGAGCAAGAGTTGTTTAGTGCTAAGAAGAGTCACTATTGCGCTCCCATTGCCATACACAGTGCAAATAGCACTCGCGTCTGTTCCCAGCAAGTACAGTGTATTGGACTGAAGAGAAGCTACTGTTCTTGTCAGTTTCCTAAGCAGAGTTGAACTAGATATGGCCCGTGTGTGTAGGAAGCACAGTTCTTTTGTTGTGAGCAAGCTCACTCTTCTGGCCCTATAGGAAACACAGGAGAGTAGAAGAGTGCTCTTTTCTCAAAAGCAGAGTGTGTTTCTTGTAAGGCGAGCTAGTGTTTGTTTCCCAGTCCTAAACGGAGTTGAATCCCATGCAGTTTCTGGTCCTACGAGCAAGAGTTGTTTTCTGCTAAGAAGAGTCACTATTGTGCTCCCATTGCCATACACAGTGCAAATAGCACTCGCGTCTGTTCCCAGCAAATACAGTGTATTGGACAGAAGAGAAGCTACTGTTCTTGTCAGTTTCCTAAGCAGAGTTGAACTAGATATGGCCCGTGTGTGTAGGAAGCACAGTTCTTTTGTTCTGAGCAAGCTCACTGTTCTGGCCCTATAGGAAACACAGGAGAGTAGAAGAGTGCTCTTTTCTCAAAAGCAGAGTGTGTTTCTTGTAAGGCGAGCTAGGGTTTGTTTCCCAGTCCTAAATGGAGTTGAATCCCATGCAGTTTCTGGTCCTACGAGCAAGAGTTGTTTTCTGCTAAGAAGAGTCACTATTGCGCTCCCATTGCCATACACAGTGCAAATAGCACTCGCGTCTGTTCCCAGCAAGTACAGTCAGTGTATTGGACTGAAGAGAAGCTACTGTTCTTGTCAGTTTCCTAAGCAGAGTTGAACTAGATATGGCCCGTGTGTGTAGGAAGCACAGTTCTTTTGTTCTGAGCAAGCTCACTGTTCTGGCCCTATAGGAAACACAGGAGAGTAGAAGAGTGCTCTTTTCTCAAAAGCAGAGTGTGTTTCTTGTAAGGCGAGCTAGGGTTTGTTTCCCAGTCCTAAACGGAGTTGAATCCCATGCAGTTTCTGGTCCTATGAGCAAGAGTTGTTTTCTGCTAAGAAGAGTCACTATTGCGCTTCCATTGCCATACACAGTGCAAATAGCACTCCCGTCTGTTCCCAGCAAGTACAGTGTATTGGACTGAAGAGAAGCTACTGTTCTTGTCAGTTTCCTAAGCAGAGTTGAACTAGATATGGCCCGTGTGTGTAGGAAGCACAGTTCTTTTGTTGTGAGCAAGCTCACTGTTCTGGCCCTATAGGAAACACAGGGGAGTAGAAGAGTGCTCTTTTCTCAAAAGCAGAGTGGTTTCTTGTAAGGCGAGCTAGGGTTTGTTTCCCAGTCCTAAACGGAGTTGAATCCCATGCAGTTTCTGGTCCTACGAGCAAGAGTTATTTTCTGCTAAGAAGAGTCACTATTGCGCTCCCATTGCCATACACAGTGCAAATAGCACTCGTGTCTGTTCCCAGCAAGTACAGTGTATTGGACTGAAGAGAAGCTACTGTTCTTGTCAGTTTCCTAAGCAGAGTTGAACTAGATATGGCCCATGTGTGTAGGAAGCACAGTTCTTTTGTTCTGAGCAAGCTTACTGTTCTGGCCCTATAGGAAACACAGGGGAGTAGAAGAGTGCTGTTTTCTCAAAAGCAGAGTGTGTTTCTTGTAAGGCGAGCTAGGGTTTGTTTCCCAGTCCTAAACGGAGTTGAATCCCATGCAGTTTCTGGTCCTACGAGCAAGAGTTGTTTTCTGCTAAGAAGAGTCACTATTGTGCTCCCATTGCCATACACAGTGCAAATAGCACTCGCGTCTGTTCCCAGCAAGTACAGTCAGTGTATTGGACTGAAGAGAAGCTACTGTTCTTGTCAGTTTCCTAAGCAGAGTTGAACTAGATATGGCCCGTGTGTGTAGGAAGCACAGTTCTTTTGTTCTGAGCAAGCTCACTGTTCTGGCCCTATAGGAAACACAGGAGAGTAGAAGAGTGCTCTTTTCTCAAAAACAGAGTGTGTTTCTTGTAAGGCGAGCTAGGGTTTGTTTCCCAGTCCTAAACGGAGTTGAATCCCATAAAGTTTCTGGTCCTACGAGCAAGAGTTGTTTTCTGCTAAGAAGAGTTACTATTGGGCTCCCATTGCCATACACAGTGCAAATAGCACTCGCGTCTGTTCCCAGCAAGTACAGTCAGTGTATTGGACTGAAGAGAAGCTACTGTTCTTGTCAGTTTCCTAAGCAGAGTTGAACTAGATATGGCCCGTGTGTGTAGGAAGCACAGTTCTTTTGTTCTGAGCAAGCTCACTGTTCTGGCCCTATAGGAAACACAGGAGAGTAGAAGAGTGCTCTTTTCTCAAAAGCAGAGTGTGTTTCTTGTAAGGCGAGCTAGGGTTTGTTTCCCAGTCCTAAACGGAGTTGAATCCCATGCAGTTTCTGGTCCTACGAGCAAGAGTTGTTTTCTGCTAAGAAGAGTCACTATTGCGCTCCCATTGCCATACACAGTGCAAATAGCACTCGCGTCTGTTCCCAGCAAGTACAGTGTATTGGACTGAAGAGAAGCTACTGTTCTTGTCAGTTTCCTAAGCAGAGTTGAACTAGATATGGCCCGTGTGTGTAGGAAGCACAGTTCTTTTGTTCTGAGCAAGCTCACTGTTCTGGCCTTTTAGGAAACACAGGGGAGTAGAAGAGTGCTCTTTTCTCAAAAGCAGAGTGTGTTTCTTGTAAGGCGAGCTAGGGTTTGTTTCCCAGTCCTAAGCGGAGTTGAATCCCATGCAGTTTCTGGTCCTACGAGCAAGAGTTGTTTTCTGCTAAGAAGAGTCACTATTGCGCTCCCATTGCCATACACAGTGCAAATAGCACTC
The DNA here is from genome assembly GCF_949786415.1 of Peromyscus eremicus. Lineage (NCBI taxonomy): Eukaryota > Metazoa > Chordata > Mammalia > Rodentia > Cricetidae > Peromyscus > Peromyscus eremicus. The sequence continues at coordinate 95,447 of NW_026734848.1, forward strand.
GTGTCTGTTCCCAGCAAGTACAGTGTATTGGACTGAAGAGAAGCTACTGTTCTTGTCAGTTTCCTAAGCAGAGTTGAACTAGATATGGCCCGTGTGTGTAGGAAGCACAGTTCTTTTGTTCTGAGCAAGCTCACTGTTCTGGCCTTTTAGGAAACACAGGGGAGTAGAAGAGTGCTCTTTTCTCAAAAGCAGAGTGTGTTTCTTGTAAGGCCAGCTAGGGTTTGTTTCCCAGTCCTAAACGGAGTTGAATCCCATGCAGTTTCTGGTCCTACCAGCAAGAGTTGTTTTCTGCTAAGAAGAGTCACTATTGCACTCCCATTGCCATACACAGTGCAAATAGCACTCGCGTCTGTTCCCAGCAAATACAGTGTATTGGACAGAAGAGAAGCTACTGTTCTTGTCAGTTTCCTAAGCAGAGTTGAACTAGATATGGCCCGTGTGTGTAGGAAGCACAGTTCTTTTGTTCTGAGCAAGCTCACTGTTCTGGCCCTATAGGAAACACAGGAGAGTAGAAGAGTGCTCTTTTCTCAAAAGCAGAGTGTGTTTCTTGTAAGGCGAGCTAGGGTTTGTTTCCCAGTCCTAAACGGAGTTGAATCCCATGCAGTTTCTGGTCCTACCAGCAAGAGTTGTTTTCTGCTAAGAAGAGTCACTATTGCGCTCCCATTGCCATACACAGTGCAAATAGCACTCGCGTCTGTTCCCAGCAAATACAGTGTATTGGAAAGAAGAGAAGCTACTGTTCTTGTCAGTTTCCTAAGCAGAGTTGAACTAGATATGGCCCGTGTGTGTAGGAAGCACAGTTCTTTTGTTCTGAGCAAGCTCACTGTTCTGGCCCTATAGGAAACACAGGAGAGTAGAAGAGTGCTCTTTTCTCAAAAGCAGAGTGTGTTTCTTGTAAGGCTTGCTAGGGTTTGTTTCCCAGTCCTAAACGGAGTTGAATCCCATGCAGTTTCTGGTCCTAGGAGCAAGAGTTGTTTTCTGCTAAGAAGAGTCACTATTGCGCTCCCATTGCCATACACAGTGCAAATAGCACTCGCGTCTGTTCCCAGCAAGTACAGTGTATTGGACTGAAGAGAAGCTACTGTTCTTGTCAGTTTCCTAAGCAGAGTTGAACTAGATATGGCCCGTGTGTGTAGGAAGCACAGTTCTTTTGTTCTGAGCAAGCTCACTGTTCTGGCACTGTAGGAAAAACAGGAGAGTAGAAGAGTGCTGTTTTCTCAAAAGCAGAGTGTGTTTCTTGTAAGGCGAGCTAGGGTTTGTTTCCCAGTCCTAAACGGAGTTGAATCCCATGCAGTTTCTGGTCCTACGAGCAAGAGTTATTTTCTGCTAAGAAGAGTCACTATTGCGCTCCCATTGCCATACACAGTGCAAATAGCACTCGCGTCTGTTCCCAGCAAGTACAGTCAGTGTATTGGACTGAAGAGAAGCTACTGTTCTTGTCAGTTTCCTAAGCAGAGTTGAACTAGATATGGCCCGTGTGTGTAGGAAGCACAGTTCTTTTGTTCTGAGCAAGCTCACTGTTCTGGCCTTTTAGGAAACACAGGGGAGTAGAAGAGTGCTGTTTTCTCAAAAGCAGAGTGTGTTTCTTGTAAGGCGAGCTAGGGTTTGTTTCCCAGTCCTAAACGGAGTTGAATCCCATGCAGTTTCTGGTCCTACGAGCAAGAGTTGTTTTCTGCTAAGAAGAGTCACTATTGCGCTCCCATTGCCATACACAGTGCAAATAGCACTCGCATCTGTTCCCAGCAAGTACAGTGTATTGGACTGAAGAGAAGCTACTGTTCTTGTCAGTTTCCTAAGCAGAGTTGGACTAGATATGGCCCGTGTGTGTAGGAAGCACAGTTCTTTTGTTGTGAGCAAGCTCACTGTTCTGGCCCTATAGGAAACACAGGAGAGTAGAAGAGTGCTCTTTTCTCAAAAGCAGAGTGTGTTTCTTGTAAGGCGAGCTAGGGTTTGTTTCCCAGTCCTAAACGGAGTTGAATCCCATGCAGTTTCTGGTCCTACGAGCAAGAGTTGTTTTCTGCTAAGAAGAGTCACTATTGCGCTCCCATTGCCATACACAGTGCAAATAGCACTCGGGTCTGTTCCCAGCAAATACAGTGTATTGGACTGAAGAGAAGCTACTGTTCTTGTCAGTTTCCTAAGCAGAGTTGAACTAGATATGGCCCGTGTGTGTAGGAAGCACAGTTCTTTTGTTCTGAGCAAGCTTACTGTTCTGGCCCTATAGGAAACACAGGGGAGTAGAAGAGTGCTCTTTTCTCAAAAGCAGAGTGTGTTTCTTGTAAGGCGAGCTAGGGTTTGTTTCCCAGTCCTAAACGGAGTTGAATCCCATGCAGTTTCTGGTCCTACGAGCAAGAGTTGTTTTCTGCTAAGAGGAGTCACTATTGTGCTCCCATTGCCATACACAGTGCAAATAGCACTCGCGTCTGTTCCCAGCAAGTACAGTGTATTGGACTGAAGAGAAGCTACTGTTCTTGTCAGTTTCCTAAGCAGAGTTGAACTAGATATGGCCCGTGTGTGTAGGAAGCACAGTTCTTTTGTTCTGAGCAAGCTCACTGTTCTGGCCTTTTAGGAAACACAGGGGAGTAGAAGAGTGCTCTTTTCTCAAAAGCAGAGTGTGTTTCTTGTAAGGCGAGCTAGGGTTTGTTTCCCAGTCCTAAACAGAGTTGAATCCCATGCAGTTTCTGGTCCTAGGAGCAAGAGTTGTTTTCTGCTAAGAAGAGTCACTATTGCGCTCCCATTGCCATACACAGTGCAAATAGCACTCGTGTCTGTTCCCAGCAAGTACAGTGTATTGGACTGAAGCGAAGCTACTGTTCTTGTCAGTTTCCTAAGCAGAGTTGAACTAGATATGGCCCGTGTGTGTAGGAAGCACAGTTCTTTTGTTCTGAGCAAGCTCACTGTTCTGGCCCTATAGGAAACACGGGGGAGTAGAAGAGTGCTCTTTTCTCAAAAGCAGAGTGTGTTTCTTGTAAGGCGAGCTAGGGTTTGTTTCCCAGTCCTAAACGGAGTTGAATCCCATGCAGTTTCTGGTCCTACGAGCAAGAGTTGTTTTCTGCTAAGAAGAGTCACTATTGCACTCCCATTGCCATACACAGTGCAAATAGCACTCGCGTCTGTTCCCAGCAAGTACAGTGTATTGGACTGAAGAGAAGCTACTGTTCTTGTCAGTTTCCTAAGCAGAGTTGAACTAGATATGGCCCGTGTGTGTAGGAAGCACAGTTCTTTTGTTCTGAGCAAGCTCACTGTTCTGGCCTTTTAGGAAACACAGGGGAGTAGAAGAGTGCTCTTTTCTCAAAAGCAGAGTGTGTTTCTTGTAAGGCGAGCTAGGGTTTGTTTCCCAGTCCTAAACGGAGTTGAATCCCATGCAGTTTCTGGTCCTACGAGCAAGAGTTGTTTTCTGCTAAGAAGAGTCACTATTGCGCTCCCATTGCCATACACAGTGCAAATAGCACTCGAGTCTGTTCCCAGCAAGTACAGTGTATTGGACTGAAGAGAAGCTACTGTTCTTGTCAGTTTCCTAATCAGAGTTGAACTAGATATGGCCCGTGTGTGTAGGAAGCACAGTTCTTTTGTTCTGAGCAAGCTCACTGTTCTGGCCCTATAGGAAACACAGGGGAGTAGAAGAGTGCTCTTTTCTCAAAAGCAGAGTGTGTTTCTTGTAAGGCGAGCTAGGGTTTGTTTCCCAGTCCTAAACGGAGTTGAATCCCATGCAGTTTCTGGTCCTACGAGCAAGAGTTGTTTTCTGCTAAGAAGAGTCACTATTGCGCTCCCATTGCCATACACAGTGCAAATAGCACTCGCGTCTGTTCCCAGCAAGTACAGTCAGTGTATTGGACTGAAGAGAAGCTACTGTTCTTGTCAGTTTCCTAAGCAGAGTTGAACTAGATATGGCCCGTGTGTGTAGGAAGCACAGTTCTTTTGTTCTGAGCAAGCTCACTGTTCTGGCCCTATAGGAAACACAGGAGAGTAGAAGAGTGCTCTTTTCTCAAAAGCAGAGTGTGTTTCTTGTAAGGCGAGCTAGGGTTTGTTTCCCAGTCCTAAACGGAGTTGAATCCCATGCAGTTTCTGGTCCTACGAGCAAGAGTTGTTTTCTGCTAAGAAGAGTCACTATTGCGCTCCCATTGCCATACACAGTGCAAATAGCACTCGCGTCTGTTCCCAGCAAGTACAGTCAGTGTATTGGACTGAAGAGAAGCTACTGTTCTTGTCAGTTTCCTAAGCAGAGTTGAACTAGATATGGCCCGTGTGTGTAGGAAGCACCGTTCTTTTGTTGTGAGCAAGCTCACTGTTCTGGCCTTTTAGGAAACACAGGGGAGTAGAAGAGTGCTCTTTTCTCAAAAGCAGAGTGTGTTTCTTGTAAGGCGAGCTAGGGTTTGTTTCCCAGTCCTAAACGGAGTTGAATCCCATGCAGTTTCTGGTCCTATGAGCAAGAGTTGTTTTCTGCTAAGAAGAGTCACTATTGCGCTTCCATTGCCATACACAGTGCAAATAGCACTCGCGTCTGTTCCCAGCAAGTACAGTGTATTGGACTGAAGAGAAGCTACTGTTCTGGTCAGTTTCCTAAGCAGAGTTGAACTAGATATGGCCCGTGTGTGTAGGAAGCACAGTTCTTTTGTTGTGAGCAAGCTCACTGTTCTGGCCCTATAGGAAACACAGGGGAGTAGAAGAGTGCTCTTTTCTCAAAAGCAGAGTGTGTTTCTTGTAAGGCGAGCTAGGGTTTGTTTCCCAGTCCTAAACGGAGTTGAATCCCATGCAGTTTCTGGTCCTACGAGCAAGAGTTATTTTCTGCTAAGAAGAGTCACTATTGCGCTCCCATTGCCATACACAGTGCAAATAGCACTCGTGTCTGTTCCCAGCAAGTACAGTGTATTGGACTGAAGAGAAGCTACTGTTCTTGTCAGTTTCCTAAGCAGAGTTGAACTAGATATGGCCCATGTGTGTAGGAAGCACAGTTCCTTTGTTCTGAGCAAGCTTACTGTTCTGGCCCTATAGGAAACACAGGGGAGTAGAAGAGTGCTGTTTTCTCAAAAGCAGAGTGTGTTTCTTGTAAGGCGAGCTAGGGTTTGTTTCCCAGTCCTAAACGGAGTTGAATCCCATGCAGTTTCTGGTCCTACGAGCAAGAGTTGTTTTCTGCTAAGAAGAGTCACTATTGTGCTCCCATTGCCATACACAGTGCAAATAGCACTCGCGTCTGTTCCCAGCAAGTACAGTCAGTGTATTGGACTGAAGAGAAGCTACTGTTCTTGTCAGTTTCCTAAGCAGAGTTGAACTAGATATGGCCCGTGTGTGTAGGAAGCACAGTTCTTTTGTTCTGAGCAAGCTCACTGTTCTGGCCCTATAGGAAACACAGGAGAGTAGAAGAGTGCTCTTTTCTCAAAAACAGAGTGTGTTTCTTGTAAGGCGAGCTAGGGTTTGTTTCCCAGTCCTAAACGGAGTTGAATCCCATAAAGTTTCTGGTCCTACGAGCAAGAGTTGTTTTCTGCTAAGAAAAGTTACTATTGGGCTCCCATTGCCATACACAGTGCAAATAGCACTCGCGTCTGTTCCCAGCAAGTACAGTCAGTGTATTGGACTGAAGAGAAGCTACTGTTCTTGTCAGTTTCCTAAGCAGAGTTGAACTAGATATGGCCCGTGTGTGTAGGAAGCACAGTTCTTTTGTTCTGAGCAAGCTCACTGTTCTGGCCCTATAGGAAACACAGGAGAGTAGAAGAGTGCTCTTTTCTCAAAAGCAGAGTGTGTTTCTTGTAAGGCGAGCTAGTGTTTGTTTCCCAGTCCTAAACGGAGTTGAATCCCATGCAGTTTCTGGTCCTACGAGCAAGAGTTGTTTTCTGCTAAGAAGAGTCACTATTGCGCTCCCATTGCCATACACAGTGCAAATAGCACTCGCGTCTGTTCCCAGCAAGTACAGTGTATTGGACTGAAGAGAAGCTACTGTTCTTGTCAGTTTCCTAAGCAGAGTTGAACTAGATATGGCCCGTGTGTGTAGGAAGCACAGTTCTTTTGTTCTGAGCAAGCTCACTGTTCTGGCCTTTTAGGAAACACAGGGGAGTAGAAGAGTGCTCTTTTCTCAAAAGCAGAGTGTGTTTCTTGTAAGGCGAGCTAGGGTTTGTTTCCCAGTCCTAAGCGGAGTTGAATCCCATGCAGTTTCTGGTCCTACGAGCAAGAGTTGTTTTCTGCTAAGAAGAGTCACTATTGTGCTCCCATTGCCATACACAGTGCAAATAGCACTCGCGTCTGTTCCCAGCAAGTACAGTGTATTGGACTGAAGAGAAGCTACTGTTCTTGTCAGTTTCCTAAGCAGAGTTGAACTAGATATGGCCCGTGTGTGTAGGAAGCACAGTTCTTTTGTTCTGAGCAAGCTCACTGTTCTGGCCTTTTAGGAAACACAGGGGAGTAGAAGAGTGCTCTTTTCTCAAAAGCAGAGTGTGTTTCTTGTAAGGCCAGCTAGGGTTTGTTTCCCAGTCCTAAACGGAGTTGAATCCCATGCAGTTTCTGGTCCTACGAGCAAGAGTTGTTTTCTGCTAAGAAGAGTCACTATTGCACTCCCATTGCCATACACAGTGCAAATAGCACTCGCGTCTGTTCCCAGCAAGTACAGTGTATTGGACTGAAGAGAAGCTACTGTTCTTGTCAGTTTCCTAAGCAGAGTTGAACTAGATATGGCCCGTGTGTGTAGGAAGCACAGTTCTTTTGTTCTGAGCAAGCTCACTGTTCTGGCCCTATAGGAAACACAGGAGAGTAGAAGAGTGCTCTTTTCTCAAAAGCAGAGTGTGTTTCTTGTAAGGCGAGCTAGGGTTTGTTTCCCAGTCCTAAACGGAGTTGAATCCCATGCAGTTTCTGGTCCTACGAGCAAGAGATGTTTTCTGCTAAGAAGAGTCACTATTGCGCTCCCATTGCCATACACAGTGCAAATAGCACTCGCGTCTGTTCCCAGCAAGTACAGTCAGTGTATTGGACTGAAGAGAAGCTACTGTTCTTGTCAGTTTCCTAAGCAGAGTTGAACTAGATATGGCCCGTGCGTGTAGGAAGCACAGTTCTTTTGTTGTGAGCAAGCTCACTGTTCTGGCCCTATAGGAAACACAGGAGAGTAGAAGAGTGCTCTTTTCTCAAAAGCAGAGTGTGTTTCTTGTAAGGCGAGCTAGGGTTTGTTTCCCAGTCCTAAACGGAGTTGAATCCCATGCAGTTTCTGGTCCTATGAGCAAGAGTTGTTTTCTGCTAAGAAGAGTCACTATTGCGCTTCCATTGCCATACACAGTGCAAATAGCACTCGCGTCTGTTCCCAGCAAGTACAGTGTATTGGACTGAAGAGAAGCTACTGTTCTTGTCAGTTTCCTAAGCAGAGTTGAACTAGATATGGCCCGTGTGTGTAGGAAGCACAGTTCTTTTGTTGTGAGCAAGCTCACTGTTCTGGCCCTATAGGAAACACAGGGGAGTAGAAGAGTGCTCTTTTCTCAAAAGCAGAGTGTGTTTCTTGTAAGGCGAGCTAGGGTTTGTTTCCCAGTCCTAAACGGAGTTGAATCCCATGCAGTTTCTGGTCCTACGAGCAAGAGTTATTTTCTGCTAAGAAGAGTCACTATTGCGCTCCCATTGCCATACACAGTGCAAATAGCACTCGTGTCTGTTCCCAGCAAGTACAGTGTATTGGACTGAAGAGAAGCTACTGTTCTTGTCAGTTTCCTAAGCAGAGTTGAACTAGATATGGCCCATGTGTGTAGGAAGCACAGTTCTTTTGTTCTGAGCAAGCTCACTGTTCTGGCCCTATAGGAAACACAGGGGAGTAGAAGAGTGCTGTTTTCTCAAAAGCAGAGTGTGTTTCTTGTAAGGCGAGCTAGGGTTTGTTTCCCAGTCCTAAACGGAGTGGAATCCCATGCAGTTTCTGGTCCTACGAGCAAGAGTTGTTTTCTGCTAAGAAGAGTCACTATTGTGCTCCCATTGCCATACACAGTGCAAATAGCACTCGCGTCTGTTCCCAGCAAGTACAGTCAGTGTATTGGACTGAAGAGAAGCTACTGTTCTTGTCAGTTTCCTAAGCAGAGTTGAACTAGATATGGCCCGTGTGTGTAGGAAGCACAGTTCTTTTGTTCTGAGCAAGCTCACTGTTCTGGCCTTTTAGGAAACACAGGGGAGTAGAAGAGTGCTCTTTTCTCAAAAGCAGAGTGTGTTTCTTGTAAGGAGAGCTAGGGTTTGTTTCCCAGTCCTAAACGGAGTTGAATCCCATGCAGTTTCTGGTCCTAAGAGCAAGAGTTGTTTAGTGCTAAGAAGAGTCACTATTGCGCTCCCATTGCCATACACAGTGCAAATAGCACTCGCGTCTGTTCCCAGCAAGTACAGTGTATTGGACTGAAGAGAAGCTACTGTTCTTGTCAGTTTCCTAAGCAGAGTTGAACTAGATATGGCCCGTGTGTGTAGGAAGCACAGTTCTTTTGTTGTGAGCAAGCTCACTCTTCTGGCCCTATAGGAAACACAGGAGAGTAGAAGAGTGCTCTTTTCTCAAAAGCAGAGTGTGTTTCTTGTAAGGCGAGCTAGTGTTTGTTTCCCAGTCCTAAACGGAGTTGAATCCCATGCAGTTTCTGGTCCTACGAGCAAGAGTTGTTTTCTGCTAAGAAGAGTCACTATTGTGCTCCCATTGCCATACACAGTGCAAATAGCACTCGCGTCTGTTCCCAGCAAATACAGTGTATTGGACAGAAGAGAAGCTACTGTTCTTGTCAGTTTCCTAAGCAGAGTTGAACTAGATATGGCCCGTGTGTGTAGGAAGCACAGTTCTTTTGTTCTGAGCAAGCTCACTGTTCTGGCCCTATAGGAAACACAGGAGAGTAGAAGAGTGCTCTTTTCTCAAAAGCAGAGTGTGTTTCTTGTAAGGCGAGCTAGGGTTTGTTTCCCAGTCCTAAACGGAGTTGAATCCCATGCAGTTTCTGGTCCTACGAGCAAGAGTTGTTTTCTGCTAAGAAGAGTCACTATTGCGCTCCCATTGCCATACACAGTGCAAATAGCACTCGCGTCTGTTCCCAGCAAGTACAGTCAGTGTATTGGACTGAAGAGAAGCTACTGTTCTTGTCAGTTTCCTAAGCAGAGTTGAACTAGATATGGCCCCTGTGTGTAGGAAGCACAGTTCTTTTGTTCTGAGCAAGCTCACTGTTCTGGCCCTATAGGAAACACAGGAGAGTAGAAGAGTGCTCTTTTCTCAAAAGCAGAGTGTGTTTCTTGTAAGGCGAGCTAGGGTTTGTTTCCCAGTCCTAAACGGAGTTGAATCCCATGCAGTTTCTGGTCCTATGAGCAAGAGTTGTTTTCTGCTAAGAAGAGTCACTATTGCGCTTCCATTGCCATACACAGTGCAAATAGCACTCGCGTCTGTTCCCAGCAAGTACAGTGTATTGGACTGAAGAGAAGCTACTGTTCTTGTCAGTTTCCTAAGCAGAGTTGAACTAGATATGGCCCGTGTGTGTAGGAAGCACAGTTCTTTTGTTGTGAGCAAGCTCACTGTTCTGGCCCTATAGGAAACACAGGGGAGTAGAAGAGTGCTCTTTTCTCAAAAGCAGAGTGTGTTTCTTGTAAGGCGAGCTAGTGTTTGTTTCCCAGTCCTAAACGGAGTTGAATCCCATGCAGTTTCTGGTCCTACGAGCAAGAGTTATTTTCTGCTAAGAAGAGTCACTATTGCGCTCCCATTGCCATACACAGTGCAAATAGCACTCGTGTCTGTTCCCAGCAAGTACAGTGTATTGGACTGAAGAGAAGCTACTGTTCTTGTCAGTTTCCTAAGCAGAGTTGAACTAGATATGGCCCATGTGTGTAGGAAGCACAGTTCTTTTGTTCTGAGCAAGCTTACTGTTCTGGCCCTATAGGAAACACAGGGGAGTAGAAGAGTGCTGTTTTCTCAAAAGCAGAGTGTGTTTCTTGTAAGGCGAGCTAGGGTTTGTTTCCCAGTCCTAAACGGAGTTGAATCCCATGCAGTTTCTGGTCCTACGAGCAAGAGTTGTTTTCTGCTAAGAAGAGTCACTATTGTGCTCCCATTGCCATACACAGTGCAAATAGCACTCGCGTCTGTTCCCAGCAAGTACAGTCAGTGTATTGGACTGAAGAGAAGCTACTGTTCTTGTCAGTTTCCTAAGCAGAGTTGAACTAGATATGGCCCGTGTGTGTAGGAAGCACAGTTCTTTTGTTCTGAGCAAGCTCACTGTTCTGGCCCTATAGGAAACACAGGAGAGTAGAAGAGTGCTCTTTTCTCAAAAACAGAGTGTGTTTCTTGTAAGGCGAGCTAGGGTTTGTTTCCCAGTCCTAAACGGAGTTGAATCCCATAAAGTTTCTGGTCCTACGAGCAAGAGTTGTTTTCTGCTAAGAAGAGTTACTATTGGGCTCCCATTGCCATACACAGTGCAAATAGCACTCGCGTCTGTTCCCAGCAAGTACAGTCAGTGTATTGGACTGAAGAGAAGCTACTGTTCTTGTCAGTTTCCTAAGCAGAGTTGAACTAGATATGGCCCGTGTGTGTAGGAAGCACAGTTCTTTTGTTCTGAGCAAGCTCACTGTTCTGGCCCTATAGGAAACACAGGAGAGTAGAAGAGTGCTCTTTTCTCAAAAGCAGAGTGTGTTTCTTGTAAGGCGAGCTAGGGTTTGTTTCCCAGTCCTAAACGGAGTTGAATCCCATGCAGTTTCTGGTCCTATGAGCAAGAGTTGTTTTCTGCTAAGAAGAGTCACTATTGCGCTCCCATTGCCATACACAGTGCAAATAGCACTCGCGTCTGTTCCCAGCAAGTACAGTGTATTGGACTGAAGAGAAGCTACTGTTCTTGTCAGTTTCCTAAGCAGAGTTGAACTAGATATGGCCCGTGTGTGTAGGAAGCACAGTTCTTTTGTTCTGAGCAAGCTCACTGTTCTGGCCTTTTAGGAAACACAGGGGAGTAGAAGAGTGCTCTTTTCTCAAAAGCAGAGTGTGTTTCTTGTAAGGCGAGCTAGGGTTTGTTTCCCAGTCCTAAGCGGAGTTGAATCCCATGCAGTTTCTGGTCCTACGAGCAAGAGTTGTTTTCTGCTAAGAAGAGTCACTATTGCGCTCCCATTGCCATACACAGTGCAAATAGCACTCGCGTCTGTTCCCAGCAAGTACAGTGTATTGGACTGAAGAGAAGCTACTGTTCTTGTCAGTTTCCTAAGCAGAGTTGAACTAGATATGGCCCGTGTGTGTAGGAAGCACAGTTCTTTTGTTCTGAGCAAGCTCACTGTTCTGGCCTTTTAGGAAACACAGGGGAGTAGAAGAGTGCTCTTTTCTCAAAAGCAGAGTGTGTTTCTTGTAAGGCCAGCTAGGGTTTGTTTCCCAGTCCTAAACGGAGTTGAATCCCATGCAGTTTCTGGTCCTACGAGCAAGAGTTGTTTTCTGCTAAGAAGAGTCACTATTGCACTCCCATTGCCATACACAGTGCAAATAGCACTCGCGTCTGTTCCCAGCAAATACAGTGTATTGGACAGAAGAGAAGCTACTGTTCTTGTCAGTTTCCTAAGCAGAGTTGAACTAGATATGGCCCGTGTGTGTAGGAAGCACAGTTCTTTTGTTCTGAGCAAGCTCACTGTTCTGGCCCTATAGGAAACACAGGAGAGTAGAAGAGTGCTCTTTTCTCAAAAGCAGAGTGTGTTTCTTGTAAGGCGAGCTAGGGTTTGTTTCCCAGTCCTAAACGGAGTTGAATCCCATGCAGTTTCTGGTCCTACCAGCAAGAGTTGTTTTCTGCTAAGAAGAGTCACTATTGCGCTCCCATTGCCATACACAGTGCAAATAGCACTCGCGTCTGTTCCCAGCAAATACAGTGTATTGGAAAGAAGAGAAGCTACTGTTCTTGTCAGTTTCCTAAGCAGAGTTGAACTAGATATGGCCCGTGTGTGTAGGAAGCACAGTTCTTTTGTTCTGAGCAAGCTCACTGTTCTGGCCCTATAGGAAACACAGGAGAGTAGAAGAGTGCTCTTTTCTCAAAAGCAGAGTGTGTTTCTTGTAAGGCTTGCTAGGGTTTGTTTCCCAGTCCTAAACGGAGTTGAATCCCATGCAGTTTCTGGTCCTAGGAGCAAGAGTTGTTTTCTGCTAAGAAGAGTCACTATTGCGCTCCCATTGCCATACACAGTGCAAATAGCACTCGCGTCTGTTCCCAGCAAGTACAGTGTATTGGACTGAAGAGAAGCTACTGTTCTTGTCAGTTTCCTAAGCAGAGTTGAACTAGATATGGCCCGTGTGTGTAGGAAGCACAGTTCTTTTGTTCTGAGCAAGCTCACTGTTCTGGCACTGTAGGAAAAACAGGAGAGTAGAAGAGTGCTGTTTTCTCAAAAGCAGAGTGTGTTTCTTGTAAGGCGAGCTAGGGTTTGTTTCCCAGTCCTAAACGGAGTTGAATCCCATGCAGTTTCTGGTCCTACGAGCAAGAGTTATTTTCTGCTAAGAAGAGTCACTATTGCGCTCCCATTGCCATACACAGTGCAAATAGCACTCGCGTCTGTTCCCAGCAAGTACAGTCAGTGTATTGGACTGAAGAGAAGCTACTGTTCTTGTCAGTTTCCTAAGCAGAGTTGAACTAGATATGGCCCGTGTGTGTAGGAAGCACAGTTCTTTTGTTGTGAGCAAGCTCACTGTTCTGGCCCTATAGGAAACACAGGGGAGTAGAAGAGTGCTCTTTTCTCAAAAGCAGAGTGTGTTTCTTGTAAGGCGAGCTAGGGTTTGTTTCCCAGTCCTAAACAGAGTTGAATCCCATGCAGTTTCTGGTCCTACGAGCAAGAGTTGTTTTCTGCTAAGAAGAGTCACTATTGCGCTCCCATTGCCATACACAGTGCAAATAGCACTCGCGTCTGTTCCCAGCAAGTACAGTGTATTGGACTGAAGAGAAGCTTCTGTTCTTGTCAGTTTCCTAAGCAGAGTTGAACTAGATATGGCCCGTGTGTGTAGGAAGCACAGTTCTTTTGTTCTGAGCAAGCTTACTGTTCTGGCCCTATAGGAAACACAGGGGAGTAGAAGAGTGCTCTTTTCTCAAAAGCAGAGTGTGTTTCTTGTAAGGCGAGCTAGGGTTTGTTTCCCAGTCCTAAACGGAGTTGAATCCCATGCAGTTTCTGGTCCTACGAGCAAGAGTTGTTTTCTGCTAAGAGGAGTCACTATTGTGCTCCCATTGCCATACACAGTGCAAATAGCACTCGCGTCTGTTCCCAGCAAGTACAGTGTATTGGACTGAAGAGAAGCTACTGTTCTTGTCAGTTTCCTAAGCAGAGTTGAACTAGATATGGCCCGTGTGTGTAGGAAGCACAGTTCTTTTGTTCTGAGCAAGCTCACTGTTCTGGCCTTTTAGGAAACACAGGGGAGTAGAAGAGTGCTCTTTTCTCAAAAGCAGAGTGTGTTTCTTGTAAGGAGAGCTAGGGTTTGTTTCCCAGTCCTAAACGGAGTTGAATCCCATGCAGTTTCTGGTCCTAAGAGCAAGAGTTGTTTAGTGCTAAGAAGAGTCACTATTGCGCTCCCATTGCCATACACAGTGCAAATAGCACTCGCGTCTGTTCCCAGCAAGTACAGTGTATTGGACTGAAGAGAAGCTACTGTTCTTGTCAGTTTCCTAAGCAGAGTTGAACTAGATATGGCCCGTGTGTGTAGGAAGCACAGTTCTTTTGTTGTGAGCAAGCTCACTCTTCTGGCCCTATAGGAAACACAGGAGAGTAGAAGAGTGCTCTTTTCTCAAAAGCAGAGTGTGTTTCTTGTAAGGCGAGCTAGTGTTTGTTTCCCAGTCCTAAACGGAGTTGAATCCCATGCAGTTTCTGGTCCTACGAGCAAGAGTTGTTTTCTGCTAAGAAGAGTCACTATTGTGCTCCCATTGCCATACACAGTGCAAATAGCACTCGCGTCTGTTCCCAGCAAATACAGTGTATTGGACAGAAGAGAAGCTACTGTTCTTGTCAGTTTCCTAAGCAGAGTTGAACTAGATATGGCCCGTGTGTGTAGGAAGCACAGTTCTTTTGTTCTGAGCAAGCTCACTGTTCTGGCCCTATAGGAAACACAGGAGAGTAGAAGAGTGCTCTTTTCTCAAAAGCAGAGTGTGTTTCTTGTAAGGCGAGCTAGGGTTTGTTTCCCAGTCCTAAACGGAGTTGAATCCCATGCAGTTTCTGGTCCTACGAGCAAGAGTTGTTTTCTGCTAAGAAGAGTCACTATTGCGCTCCCATTGCCATACACAGTGCAAATAGCACTCGCGTCTGTTCCCAGCAAGTACAGTCAGTGTATTGGACTGAAGAGAAGCTACTGTTCTTGTCAGTTTCCTAAGCAGAGTTGAACTAGATATGGCCCCTGTGTGTACGAAGCACAGTTCTTTTGTTCTGAGCAAGCTCACTGTTCTGGCCCTATAGGAAACACAGGAGAGTAGAAGAGTGCTCTTTTCTCAAAAGCAGAGTGTGTTTCTTGTAAGGCGAGCTAGGGTTTGTTTCCCAGTCCTAAACGGAGTTGAATCCCATGCAGTTTCTGGTCCTATGAGCAAGAGTTGTTTTCTGCTAAGAAGAGTCACTATTGCGCTTCCATTGCCATACACAGTGCAAATAGCACTCGCGTCTGTTCCCAGCAAGTACAGTGTATTGGACTGAAGAGAAGCTACTGTTCTTGTCAGTTTCCTAAGCAGAGTTGAACTAGATATGGCCCGTGTGTGTAGGAAGCACAGTTCTTTTGTTGTGAGCAAGCTCACTGTTCTGGCCCTATAGGAAACACAGGGGAGTAGAAGAGTGCTCTTTTCTCAAAAGCAGAGTGTGTTTCTTGTAAGGCGAGCTAGTGTTTGTTTCCCAGTCCTAAACGGAGTTGAATCCCATGCAGTTTCTGGTCCTACGAGCAAGAGTTATTTTCTGCTAAGAAGAGTCACTATTGCGCTCCCATTGCCATACACAGTGCAAATAGCACTCGTGTCTGTTCCCAGCAAGTACAGTGTATTGGACTGAAGAGAAGCTACTGTTCTTGTCAGTTTCCTAAGCAGAGTTGAACTAGATATGGCCCATGTGTGTAGGAAGCACAGTTCTTTTGTTCTGAGCAAGCTTACTGTTCTGGCCCTATAGGAAACACAGGGGAGTAGAAGAGTGCTGTTTTCTCAAAAGCAGAGTGTGTTTCTTGTAAGGCGAGCTAGGGTTTGTTTCCCAGTCCTAAACGGAGTTGAATCCCATGCAGTTTCTGGTCCTACGAGCAAGAGTTGTTTTCTGCTAAGAAGAGTCACTATTGTGCTCCCATTGCCATACACAGTGCAAATAGCACTCGCGTCTGTTCCCAGCAAGTACAGTCAGTGTATTGGACTGAAGAGAAGCTACTGTTCTTGTCAGTTTCCTAAGCAGAGTTGAACTAGATATGGCCCGTGTGTGTAGGAAGCACAGTTCTTTTGTTCTGAGCAAGCTCACTGTTCTGGCCCTATAGGAAACACAGGAGAGTAGAAGAGTGCTCTTTTCTCAAAAACAGAGTGTGTTTCTTGTAAGGCGAGCTAGGGTTTGTTTCCCAGTCCTAAACGGAGTTGAATCCCATAAAGTTTCTGGTCCTACGAGCAAGAGTTGTTTTCTGCTAAGAAGAGTTACTATTGGGCTCCCATTGCCATACACAGTGCAAATAGCACTCGCGTCTGTTCCCAGCAAGTACAGTCAGTGTATTGGACTGAAGAGAAGCTACTGTTCTTGTCAGTTTCCTAAGCAGAGTTGAACTAGATATGGCCCGTGTGTGTAGGAAGCACAGTTCTTTTGTTCTGAGCAAGCTCACTGTTCTGGCCCTATAGGAAACACAGGAGAGTAGAAGAGTGCTCTTTTCTCAAAAGCAGAGTGTGTTTCTTGTAAGGCGAGCTAGGGTTTGTTTCCCAGTCCTAAACGGAGTTGAATCCCATGCAGTTTCTGGTCCTACGAGCAAGAGTTGTTTTCTGCTAAGAAGAGTCACTATTGCGCTCCCATTGCCATACACAGTGCAAATAGCACTCGCGTCTGTTCCCAGCAAGTACAGTGTATTGGACTGAAGAGAAGCTACTGTTCTTGTCAGTTTCCTAAGCAGAGTTGAACTAGATATGGCCCGTGTGTGTAGGAAGCACAGTTCTTTTGTTCTGAGCAAGCTCACTGTTCTGGCCTTTTAGGAAACACAGGGGAGTAGAAGAGTGCTCTTTTCTCAAAAGCAGAGTGTGTTTCTTGTAAGGCGAGCTAGGGTTTGTTTCCCAGTCCTAAGCGGAGTTGAATCCCATGCAGTTTCTGGTCCTACGAGCAAGAGTTGTTTTCTGCTAAGAAGAGTCACTATTGCGCTCCCATTGCCATACACAGTGCAAATAGCACTCGCGTCTGTTCCCAGCAAGTACAGTGTATTGGACTGAAGAGAAGCTACTGTTCTTGTCAGTTTCCTAAGCAGAGTTGAACTAGATATGGCCCGTGTGTGTAGGAAGCACAGTTCTTTTGTTCTGAGCAAGCTCACTGTTCTGGCCTTTTAGGAAACACAGGGGAGTAGAAGAGTGCTCTTTTCTCAAAAGCAGAGTGTGTTTCTTGTAAGGCCAGCTAGGGTTTGTTTCCCAGTCCTAAACGGAGTTGAATCCCATGCAGTTTCTGGTCCTACGAGCAAGAGTTGTTTTCTGCTAAGAAGAGTCACTATTGCACTCCCATTGCCATACACAGTGCAAATAGCACTCGCGTCTGTTCCCAGCAAATACAGTGTATTGGACAGAAGAGAAGCTACTGTTCTTGTCAGTTTCCTAAGCAGAGTTGAACTAGATATGGCCCGTGTGTGTAGGAAGCACAGTTCTTTTGTTCTGAGCAAGCTCACTGTTCTGGCCCTATAGGAAACACAGGAGAGTAGAAGAGTGCTCTTTTCTCAAAAGCAGAGTGTGTTTCTTGTAAGGCGAGCTAGGGTTTGTTTCCCAGTCCTAAACGGAGTTGAATCCCATGCAGTTTCTGGTCCTACCAGCAAGAGTTGTTTTCTGCTAAGAAGAGTCACTATTGCGCTCCCATTGCCATACACAGTGCAAATAGCACTCGCGTCTGTTCCCAGCAAATACAGTGTATTGGAAAGAAGAGAAGCTACTGTTCTTGTCAGTTTCCTAAGCAGAGTTGAACTAGATATGGCCCGTGTGTGTAGGAAGCACAGTTCTTTTGTTCTGAGCAAGCTCACTGTTCTGGCCCTATAGGAAACACAGGAGAGTAGAAGAGTGCTCTTTTCTCAAAAGCAGAGTGTGTTTCTTGTAAGGCTTGCTAGGGTTTGTTTCCCAGTCCTAAACGGAGTTGAATCCCATGCAGTTTCTGGTCCTAGGAGCAAGAGTTGTTTTCTGCTAAGAAGAGTCACTATTGCGCTCCCATTGCCATACACAGTGCAAATAGCACTCGCGTCTGTTCCCAGCAAGTACAGTGTATTGGACTGAAGAGAAGCTACTGTTCTTGTCAGTTTCCTAAGCAGAGTTGAACTAGATATGGCCCGTGTGTGTAGGAAGCACAGTTCTTTTGTTCTGAGCAAGCTCACTGTTCTGGCACTGTAGGAAAAACAGGAGAGTAGAAGAGTGCTGTTTTCTCAAAAGCAGAGTGTGTTTCTTGTAAGGCGAGCTAGGGTTTGTTTCCCAGTCCTAAACGGAGTTGAATCCCATGCAGTTTCTGGTCCTACGAGCAAGAGTTATTTTCTGCTAAGAAGAGTCACTATTGCGCTCCCATTGCCATACACAGTGCAAATAGCACTCGCGTCTGTTCCCAGCAAGTACAGTCAGTGTATTGGACTGAAGAGAAGCTACTGTTCTTGTCAGTTTCCTAAGCAGAGTTGAACTAGATATGGCCCGTGTGTGTAGGAAGCACAGTTCTTTTGTTCTGAGCAAGCTCACTGTTCTGGCCTTTTAGGAAACACAGGGGAGTAGAAGAGTGCTGTTTTCTCAAAAGCAGAGTGTGTTTCTTGTAAGGCGAGCTAGGGTTTGTTTCCCAGTCCTAAACGGAGTTGAATCCCATGCAGTTTCTGGTCCTACGAGCAAGAGTTGTTTTCTGCTAAGAAGAGTCACTATTGCGCTCCCATTGCCATACACAGTGCAAATAGCACTCGCGTCTGTTCCCAGCAAGTACAGTGTATTGGACTGAAGAGAAGCTACTGTTCTTGTCAGTTTCCTAAGCAGAGTTGGACTAGATATGGCCCGTGTGTGTAGGAAGCACAGTTCTTTTGTTGTGAGCAAGCTCACTGTTCTGGCCCTATAGGAAACACAGGGGAGTAGAAGAGTGCTCTTTTCTCAAAAGCAGAGTGTGTTTCTTGTAAGGCGAGCTAGGGTTTGTTTCCCAGTCCTAAACAGAGTTGAATCCCATGCAGTTTCTGGTCCTACGAGCAAGAGTTGTTTTCTGCTAAGAAGAGTCACTATTGCGCTCCCATTGCCATACACAGTGCAAATAGCACTCGCGTCTGTTCCCAGCAAGTACAGTGTATTGGACTGAAGAGAAGCTACTGTTCTTGTCAGTTTCCTAAGCAGAGTTGAACTAGATATGGCCCGTGTGTGTAGGAAGCACAGTTCTTTTGTTCTGAGCAAGCTTACTGTTCTGGCCCTATAGGAAACACAGGGGAGTAGAAGAGTGCTCTTTTCTCAAAAGCAGAGTGTGTTTCTTGTAAGGCGAGCTAGGGTTTGTTTCCCAGTCCTAAACGGAGTTGAATCCCATGCAGTTTCTGGTCCTACGAGCAAGAGTTGTTTTCTGCTAAGAGGAGTCACTATTGTGCTCCCATTGCCATACACAGTGCAAATAGCACTCGCGTCTGTTCCCAGCAAGTACAGTGTATTGGACTGAAGAGAAGCTACTGTTCTTGTCAGTTTCCTAAGCAGAGTTGAACTAGATATGGCCCGTGTGTGTAGGAAGCACAGTTCTTTTGTTCTGAGCAAGCTCACTGTTCTGGCCTTTTAGGAAACACAGGGGAGTAGAAGAGTGCTCTTTTCTCAAAAGCAGAGTGTGTTTCTTGTAAGGCGAGCTAGGGTTTGTTTCCCAGTCCTAAACAGAGTTGAATCCCATGCAGTTTCTGGTCCTAGGAGCAAGAGTTGTTTTCTGCTAAGAAGAGTCACTATTGCGCTCCCATTGCCATACACAGTGCAAATAGCACTCGTGTCCTTTCCCAGCAAGTACAGTGTATTGGACTGAAGCGAAGCTACTGTTCTTGTCAGTTTCCTAAGCAGAGTTGAACTAGATATGGCCCGTGTGTGTAGGAAGCACAGTTCTTTTGTTCTGAGCAAGCTCACTGTTCTGGCCCTATAGGAAACACGGGGGAGTAGAAGAGTGCTCTTTTCTCAAAAGCAGAGTGTGTTTCTTGTAAGGCGAGCTAGGGTTTGTTTCCCAGTCCTAAACGGAGTTGAATCCCATGCAGTTTCTGGTCCTACGAGCAAGAGTTGTTTTCTGCTAAGAAGAGTCACTATTGCACTCCCATTGCCATACACAGTGCAAATAGCACTCGCGTCTGTTCCCAGCAAGTACAGTGTATTGGACTGAAGAGAAGCTACTGTTCTTGTCAGTTTCCTAAGCAGAGTTGAACTAGATATGGCCCGTGTGTGTAGGAAGCACAGTTCTTTTGTTCTGAGCAAGCTCACTGTTCTGGCCTTTTAGGAAACACAGGGGAGTAGAAGAGTGCTCTTTTCTCAAAAGCAGAGTGTGTTTCTTGTAAGGCGAGCTAGGGTTTGTTTCCCAGTCCTAAACGGAGTTGAATCCCATGCAGTTTCTGGTCCTACGAGCAAGAGTTGTTTTCTGCTAAGAAGAGTCACTATTGCGCTCCCATTGCCATACACAGTGCAAATAGCACTCGAGTCTGTTCCCAGCAAGTACAGTGTATTGGACTGAAGAGAAGCTACTGTTCTTGTCAGTTTCCTAATCAGAGTTGAACTAGATATGGCCCGTGTGTGTAGGAAGCACAGTTCTTTTGTTCTGAGCAAGCTCACTGTTCTGGCCCTATAGGAAACACAGGGGAGTAGAAGAGTGCTCTTTTCTCAAAAGCAGAGTGTGTTTCTTGTAAGGCGAGCTAGGGTTTGTTTCCCAGTCCTAAACGGAGTTGAATCCCATGCAGTTTCTGGTCCTACGAGCAAGAGTTGTTTTCTGCTAAGAAGAGTCACTATTGCGCTCCCATTGCCATACACAGTGCAAATAGCACTCGCGTCTGTTCCCAGCAAGTACAGTCAGTGTATTGGACTGAAGAGAAGCTACTGTTCTTGTCAGTTTCCTAAGCAGAGTTGAACTAGATATGGCCCGTGTGTGTAGGAAGCACAGTTCTTTTGTTCTGAGCAAGCTCACTGTTCTGGCCCTATAGGAAACACAGGAGAGTAGAAGAGTGCTCTTTTCTCAAAAGCAGAGTGTGTTTCTTGTAAGGCGAGCTAGGGTTTGTTTCCCAGTCCTAAACGGAGTTGAATCCCATGCAGTTTCTGGTCCTACGAGCAAGAGTTGTTTTCTGCTAAGAAGAGTCACTATTGCGCTCCCATTGCCATACACAGTGCAAATAGCACTCGCGTCTGTTCCCAGCAAGTACAGTCAGTGTATTGGACTGAAGAGAAGCTACTGTTCTTGTCAGTTTCCTAAGCAGAGTTGAACTAGATATGGCCCGTGTGTGTAGGAAGCACCGTTCTTTTGTTGTGAGCAAGCTCACTGTTCTGGCCTTTTAGGAAACACAGGGGAGTAGAAGAGTGCTCTTTTCTCAAAAGCAGAGTGTGTTTCTTGTAAGGCGAGCTAGGGTTTGTTTCCCAGTCCTAAACGGAGTTGAATCCCATGCAGTTTCTGGTCCTATGAGCAAGAGTTGTTTTCTGCTAAGAAGAGTCACTATTGCGCTTCCATTGCCATACACAGTGCAAATAGCACTCGCGTCTGTTCCCAGCAAGTACAGTGTATTGGACTGAAGAGAAGCTACTGTTCTGGTCAGTTTCCTAAGCAGAGTTGAACTAGATATGGCCCGTGTGTGTAGGAAGCACAGTTCTTTTGTTGTGAGCAAGCTCACTGTTCTGGCCCTATAGGAAACACAGGGGAGTAGAAGAGTGCTCTTTTCTCAAAAGCAGAGTGTGTTTCTTGTAAGGCGAGCTAGGGTTTGTTTCCCAGTCCTAAACGGAGTTGAATCCCATGCAGTTTCTGGTCCTACGAGCAAGAGTTATTTTCTGCTAAGAAGAGTCACTATTGCGCTCCCATTGCCATACACAGTGCAAATAGCACTCGTGTCTGTTCCCAGCAAGTACAGTGTATTGGACTGAAGAGAAGCTACTGTTCTTGTCAGTTTCCTAAGCAGAGTTGAACTAGATATGGCCCATGTGTGTAGGAAGCACAGTTCTTTTGTTCTGAGCAAGCTTACTGTTCTGGCCCTATAGGAAACACAGGGGAGTAGAAGAGTGCTGTTTTCTCAAAAGCAGAGTGTGTTTCTTGTAAGGCGAGCTAGGGTTTGTTTCCCAGTCCTAAACGGAGTTGAATCCCATGCAGTTTCTGGTCCTACGAGCAAGAGTTGTTTTCTGCTAAGAAGAGTCACTATTGTGCTCCCATTGCCATACACAGTGCAAATAGCACTCGCGTCTGTTCCCAGCAAGTACAGTCAGTGTATTGGACTGAAGAGAAGCTACTGTTCTTGTCAGTTTCCTAAGCAGAGTTGAACTAGATATGGCCCGTGTGTGTAGGAAGCACAGTTCTTTTGTTCTGAGCAAGCTCACTGTTCTGGCCCTATAGGAAACACAGGAGAGTAGAAGAGTGCTCTTTTCTCAAAAACAGAGTGTGTTTCTTGTAAGGCGAGCTAGGGTTTGTTTCCCAGTCCTAAACGGAGTTGAATCCCATAAAGTTTCTGGTCCTACGAGCAAGAGTTGTTTTCTGCTAAGAAAAGTTACTATTGGGCTCCCATTGCCATACACAGTGCAAATAGCACTCGCGTCTGTTCCCAGCAAGTACAGTCAGTGTATTGGACTGAAGAGAAGCTACTGTTCTTGTCAGTTTCCTAAGCAGAGTTGAACTAGATATGGCCCGTGTGTGTAGGAAGCACAGTTCTTTTGTTCTGAGCAAGCTCACTGTTCTGGCCCTATAGGAAACACAGGAGAGTAGAAGAGTGCTCTTTTCTCAAAAGCAGAGTGTGTTTCTTGTAAGGCGAGCTAGGGTTTGTTTCCCAGTCCTAAACGGAGTTGAATCCCATGCAGTTTCTGGTCCTACGAGCAAGAGTTGTTTTCTGCTAAGAAGAGTCACTATTGCGCTCCCATTGCCATACACAGTGCAAATAGCACTCGCGTCTGTTCCCAGCAAGTACAGTGTATTGGACTGAAGAGAAGCTACTGTTCTTGTCAGTTTCCTAAGCAGAGTTGAACTAGATATGGCCCGTGTGTGTAGGAAGCACAGTTCTTTTGTTCTGAGCAAGCTCACTGTTCTGGCCTTTTAGGAAACACAGGGGAGTAGAAGAGTGCTCTTTTCTCAAAAGCAGAGTGTGTTTCTTGTAAGGCGAGCTAGGGTTTGTTTCCCAGTCCTAAGCGGAGTTGAATCCCATGCAGTTTCTGGTCCTACGAGCAAGAGTTGTTTTCTGCTAAGAAGAGTCACTATTGCGCTCCCATTGCCATACACAGTGCAAATAGCACTCGCGTCTGTTCCCAGCAAGTACAGTGTATTGGACTGAAGAGAAGCTACTGTTCTTGTCAGTTTCCTAAGCAGAGTTGAACTAGATATGGCCCGTGTGTGTAGGAAGCACAGTTCTTTTGTTCTGAGCAAGCTCACTGTTCTGGCCTTTTAGGAAACACAGGGGAGTAGAAGAGTGCTCTTTTCTCAAAAGCAGAGTGTGTTTCTTGTAAGGCCAGCTAGGGTTTGTTTCCCAGTCCTAAACGGAGTTGAATCCCATGCAGTTTCTGGTCCTACGAGCAAGAGTTGTTTTCTGCTAAGAAGAGTCACTATTGCACTCCCATTGCCATACACAGTGCAAATAGCACTCGCGTCTGTTCCCAGCAAGTACAGTGTATTGGACTGAAGAGAAGCTACTGTTCTTGTCAGTTTCCTAAGCAGAGTTGAACTAGATATGGCCCGTGTGTGTAGGAAGCACAGTTCTTTTGTTCTGAGCAAGCTCACTGTTCTGGCCCTATAGGAAACACAGGAGAGTAGAAGAGTGCTCTTTTCTCAAAAGCAGAGTGTGTTTCTTGTAAGGCGAGCTAGGGTTTGTTTCCCAGTCCTAAACGGAGTTGAATCCCATGCAGTTTCTGGTCCTACGAGCAAGAGATGTTTTCTGCTAAGAAGAGTCACTATTGCGCTCCCATTGCCATACACAGTGCAAATAGCACTGGCGTCTGTTCCCAGCAAGTACAGTCAGTGTATTGGACTGAAGAGAAGCTACTGTTCTTGTCAGTTTCCTAAGCAGAGTTGAACTAGATATGGCCCGTGTGTGTAGGAAGCACAGTTCTTTTGTTGTGAGCAAGCTCACTGTTCTGGCCCTATAGGAAACACAGGAGAGTAGAAGAGTGCTCTTTTCTCAAAAGCAGAGTGTGTTTCTTGTAAGGCGAGCTAGGGTTTGTTTCCCAGTCCTAAACGGAGTTGAATCCCATGCAGTTTCTGGTCCTATGAGCAAGAGTTGTTTTCTGCTAAGAAGAGTCACTATTGCGCTTCCATTGCCATACACAGTGCAAATAGCACTCGCGTCTGTTCCCAGCAAGTACAGTGTATTGGACTGAAGAGAAGCTACTGTTCTTGTCAGTTTCCTAAGCAGAGTTGAACTAGATATGGCCCGTGTGTGTAGGAAGCACAGTTCTTTTGTTGTGAGCAAGCTCACTGTTCTGGCCCTATAGGAAACACAGGGGAGTAGAAGAGTGCTCTTTTCTCAAAAGCAGAGTGTGTTTCTTGTAAGGCGAGCTAGGGTTTGTTTCCCAGTCCTAAACGGAGTTGAATCCCATGCAGTTTCTGGTCCTACGAGCAAGAGTTATTTTCTGCTAAGAAGAGTCACTATTGCGCTCCCATTGCCATACACAGTGCAAATAGCACTCGTGTCTGTTCCCAGCAAGTACAGTGTATTGGACTGAAGAGAAGCTACTGTTCTTGTCAGTTTCCTAAGCAGAGTTGAACTAGATATGGCCCATGTGTGTAGGAAGCACAGTTCTTTTGTTCTGAGCAAGCTTACTGTTCTGGCCCTATAGGAAACACAGGGGAGTAGAAGAGTGCTGTTTTCTCAAAAGCAGAGTGTGTTTCTTGTAAGGCGAGCTAGGGTTTGTTTCCCAGTCCTAAACGGAGTTGAATCCCATGCAGTTTCTGGTCCTACGAGCAAGAGTTGTTTTCTGCTAAGAAGAGTCACTATTGTGCTCCCATTGCCATACACAGTGCAAATAGCACTCGCGTCTGTTCCCAGCAAGTACAGTCAGTGTATTGGACTGAAGAGAAGCTACTGTTCTTGTCAGTTTCCTAAGCAGAGTTGAACTAGATATGGCCCGTGTGTGTAGGAAGCACAGTTCTTTTGTTCTGAGCAAGCTCACTGTTCTGGCCTTTTAGGAAACACAGGGGAGTAGAAGAGTGCTCTTTTCTCAAAAGCAGAGTGTGTTTCTTGTAAGGAGAGCTAGGGTTTGTTTCCCAGTCCTAAACGGAGTTGAATCCCATGCAGTTTCTGGTCCTAAGAGCAAGAGTTGTTTAGTGCTAAGAAGAGTCACTATTGCGCTCCCATTGCCATACACAGTGCAAATAGCACTCGCGTCTGTTCCCAGCAAGTACAGTGTATTGGACTGAAGAGAAGCTACTGTTCTTGTCAGTTTCCTAAGCAGAGTTGAACTAGATATGGCCCGTGTGTGTAGGAAGCACAGTTCTTTTGTTGTGAGCAAGCTCACTCTTCTGGCCCTATAGGAAACACAGGAGAGTAGAAGAGTGCTCTTTTCTCAAAAGCAGAGTGTGTTTCTTGTAAGGCGAGCTAGTGTTTGTTTCCCAGTCCTAAACGGAGTTGAATCCCATGCAGTTTCTGGTCCTACGAGCAAGAGTTGTTTTCTGCTAAGAAGAGTCACTATTGTGCTCCCATTGCCATACACAGTGCAAATAGCACTCGCGTCTGTTCCCAGCAAATACAGTGTATTGGACAGAAGAGAAGCTACTGTTCTTGTCAGTTTCCTAAGCAGAGTTGAACTAGATATGGCCCGTGTGTGTAGGAAGCACAGTTCTTTTGTTCTGAGCAAGCTCACTGTTCTGGCCCTATAGGAAACACAGGAGAGTAGAAGAGTGCTCTTTTCTCAAAAGCAGAGTGTGTTTCTTGTAAGGCGAGCTAGGGTTTGTTTCCCAGTCCTAAACGGAGTTGAATCCCATGCAGTTTCTGGTCCTACGAGCAAGAGTTGTTTTCTGCTAAGAAGAGTCACTATTGCGCTCCCATTGCCATACACAGTGCAAATAGCACTCGCGTCTGTTCCCAGCAAGTACAGTCAGTGTATTGGACTGAAGAGAAGCTACTGTTCTTGTCAGTTTCCTAAGCAGAGTTGAACTAGATATGGCCCGTGTGTGTAGGAAGCACAGTTCTTTTGTTCTGAGCAAGCTCACTGTTCTGGCCCTATAGGAAACACAGGAGAGTAGAAGAGTGCTCTTTTCTCAAAAGCAGAGTGTGTTTCTTGTAAGGCGAGCTAGGGTTTGTTTCCCAGTCCTAAACGGAGTTGAATCCCATGCAGTTTCTGGTCCTATGAGCAAGAGTTGTTTTCTGCTAAGAAGAGTCACTATTGCGCTTCCATTGCCATACACAGTGCAAATAGCACTCGCGTCTGTTCCCAGCAAGTACAGTGTATTGGACTGAAGAGAAGCTACTGTTCTTGTCAGTTTCCTAAGCAGAGTTGAACTAGATATGGCCCGTGTGTGTAGGAAGCACAGTTCTTTTGTTGTGAGCAAGCTCACTGTTCTGGCCCTATAGGAAACACAGGGGAGTAGAAGAGTGCTCTTTTCTCAAAAGCAGAGTGTGTTTCTTGTAAGGCGAGCTAGGGTTTGTTTCCCAGTCCTAAACGGAGTTGAATCCCATAAAGTTTCTGGTCCTACGAGCAAGAGTTGTTTTCTGCTAAGAAGAGTTACTATTGGGCTCCCATTGCCATACACAGTGCAAATAGCACTCGCGTCTGTTCCCAGCAAGTACAGTCAGTGTATTGGACTGAAGAGAAGCTACTGTTCTTGTCAGTTTCCTAAGCAGAGTTGAACTAGATATGGCCCGTGTGTGTAGGAAGCACAGTTCTTTTGTTCTGAGCAAGCTCACTGTTCTGGCCCTATAGGAAACACAGGAGAGTAGAAGAGTGCTCTTTTCTCAAAAGCAGAGTGTGTTTCTTGTAAGGCGAGCTAGGGTTTGTTTCCCAGTCCTAAACGGAGTTGAATCCCATGCAGTTTCTGGTCCTACGAGCAAGAGTTGTTTTCTGCTAAGAAGAGTCACTATTGCGCTCCCATTGCCATACACAGTGCAAATAGCACTCGCGTCTGTTCCCAGCAAGTACAGTGTATTGGACTGAAGAGAAGCTACTGTTCTTGTCAGTTTCCTAAGCAGAGTTGAACTAGATATGGCCCGTGTGTGTAGGAAGCACAGTTCTTTTGTTCTGAGCAAGCTCACTGTTCTGGCCTTTTAGGAAACACAGGGGAGTAGAAGAGTGCTCTTTTCTCAAAAGCAGAGTGTGTTTCTTGTAAGGCGAGCTAGGGTTTGTTTCCCAGTCCTAAGCGGAGTTGAATCCCATGCAGTTTCTGGTCCTACGAGCAAGAGTTGTTTTCTGCTAAGAAGAGTCACTATTGCGCTCCCATTGCCATACACAGTGCAAATAGCACTCGCGTCTGTTCCCAGCAAGTACAGTGTATTGGACTGAAGAGAAGCTACTGTTCTTGTCAGTTTCCTAAGCAGAGTTGAACTAGATATGGCCCGTGTGTGTAGGAAGCACAGTTCTTTTGTTCTGAGCAAGCTCACTGTTCTGGCCTTTTAGGAAACACAGGGGAGTAGAAGAGTGCTCTTTTCTCAAAAGCAGAGTGTGTTTCTTGTAAGGCCAGCTAGGGTTTGTTTCCCAGTCCTAAACGGAGTTGAATCCCATGCAGTTTCTGGTCCTACGAGCAAGAGTTGTTTTCTGCTAAGAAGAGTCACTATTGCACTCCCATTGCCATACACAGTGCAAATAGCACTCGCGTCTGTTCCCAGCAAATACAGTGTATTGGACAGAAGAGAAGCTACTGTTCTTGTCAGTTTCCTAAGCAGAGTTGAACTAGATATGGCCCGTGTGTGTAGGAAGCACAGTTCTTTTGTTCTGAGCAAGCTCACTGTTCTGGCCCTATAGGAAACACAGGAGAGTAGAAGAGTGCTCTTTTCTCAAAAGCAGAGTGTGTTTCTTGTAAGGCGAGCTAGGGTTTGTTTCCCAGTCCTAAACGGAGTTGAATCCCATGCAGTTTCTGGTCCTACCAGCAAGAGTTGTTTTCTGCTAAGAAGAGTCACTATTGCGCTCCCATTGCCATACACAGTGCAAATAGCACTCGCGTCTGTTCCCAGCAAATACAGTGTATTGGACAGAAGAGAAGCTACTGTTCTTGTCAGTTTCCTAAGCAGAGTTGAACTAGATATGGCCCGTGTGTGTAGGAAGCACAGTTCTTTTGTTCTGAGCAAGCTCACTGTTCTGGCCCTATAGGAAACACAGGAGAGTAGAAGAGTGCTCTTTTCTCAAAAGCAGAGTGTGTTTCTTGTAAGGCGAGCTAGGGTTTGTTTCCCAGTCCTAAACGGAGTTGAATCCCATGCAGTTTCTGGTCCTACCAGCAAGAGTTGTTTTCTGCTAAGAAGAGTCACTATTGCGCTCCCATTGCCATACACAGTGCAAATAGCACTCGCGTCTGTTCCCAGCAAATACAGTGTATTGGAAAGAAGAGAAGCTACTGTTCTTGTCAGTTTCCTAAGCAGAGTTGAACTAGATATGGCCCGTGTGTGTAGGAAGCACAGTTCTTTTGTTCTGAGCAAGCTCACTGTTCTGGCCCTATAGGAAACACAGGAGAGTAGAAGAGTGCTCTTTTCTCAAAAGCAGAGTGTGTTTCTTGTAAGGCTTGCTAGGGTTTGTTTCCCAGTCCTAAACGGAGTTGAATCCCATGCAGTTTCTGGTCCTAGGAGCAAGAGTTGTTTTCTGCTAAGAAGAGTCACTATTGCGCTCCCATTGCCATACACAGTGCAAATAGCACTCGCGTCTGTTCCCAGCAAGTACAGTGTATTGGACTGAAGAGAAGCTACTGTTCTTGTCAGTTTCCTAAGCAGAGTTGAACTAGATATGGCCCGTGTGTGTAGGAAGCACAGTTCTTTTGTTCTGAGCAAGCTCACTGTTCTGGCACTGTAGGAAAAACAGGAGAGTAGAAGAGTGCTGTTTTCTCAAAAGCAGAGTGTGTTTCTTGTAAGGCGAGCTAGGGTTTGTTTCCCAGTCCTAAACGGAGTTGAATCCCATGCAGTTTCTGGTCCTACGAGCAAGAGTTGTTTTCTGCTAAGAAGAGTCACTATTGCGCTCCCATTGCCATACACAGTGCAAATAGCACTCGCGTCTGTTCCCAGCAAGTACAGTCAGTGTATTGGACTGAAGAGAAGCTACTGTTCTTGTCAGTTTCCTAAGCAGAGTTGAACTAGATATGGCCCGTGTGTGTAGGAAGCACAGTTCTTTTGTTCTGAGCAAGCTCACTGTTCTGGCCTTTTAGGAAACACAGGGGAGTAGAAGAGTGCTGTTTTCTCAAAAGCAGAGTGTGTTTCTTGTAAGGCGAGCTAGGGTTTGTTTCCCAGTCCTAAAAGGAGTTGAATCCCATGCAGTTTCTGGTCCTACGAGCAAGAGTTGTTTTCTGCTAAGAAGAGTCACTATTGCGCTCCCATTGCCATACACAGTGCAAATAGCACTCGCGTCTGTTCCCAGCAAGTACAGTGTATTGGACTGAAGAGAAGCTACTGTTCTTGTCAGTTTCCTAAGCAGAGTTGGACTAGATATGGCCCGTGTGTGTAGGAAGCACAGTTCTTTTGTTGTGAGCAAGCTCACTGTTCTGGCCCTATAGGAAACACAGGAGAGTAGAAGAGTGCTCTTTTCTCAAAAGCAGAGTGTGTTTCTTGTAAGGCGAGCTAGGGTTTGTTTCCCAGTCCTAAACGGAGTTGAATCCCATGCAGTTTCTGGTCCTACGAGCAAGAGTTGTTTTCTGCTAAGAAGAGTCACTATTGCGCTCCCATTGCCATACACAGTGCAAATAGCACTCGGGTCTGTTCCCAGCAAATACAGTGTATTGGACTGAAGAGAAGCTACTGTTCTTGTCAGTTTCCTAAGCAGAGTTGAACTAGATATGGCCCGTGTGTGTAGGAAGCACAGTTCTTTTGTTCTGAGCAAGCTTACTGTTCTGGCCCTATAGGAAACACAGGGGAGTAGAAGAGTGCTCTTTTCTCAAAAGCAGAGTGTGTTTCTTGTAAGGCGAGCTAGGGTTTGTTTCCCAGTCCTAAACGGAGTTGAATCCCATGCAGTTTCTGGTCCTACGAGCAAGAGTTGTTTTCTGCTAAGAGGAGTCACTATTGTGCTCCCATTGCCATACACAGTGCAAATAGCACTCGCGTCTGTTCCCAGCAAGTACAGTGTATTGGACTGAAGAGAAGCTACTGTTCTTGTCAGTTTCCTAAGCAGAGTTGAACTAGATATGGCCCGTGTGTGTAGGAAGCACAGTTCTTTTGTTCTGAGCAAGCTCACTGTTCTGGCCTTTTAGGAAACACAGGGGAGTAGAAGAGTGCTCTTTTCTCAAAAGCAGAGTGTGTTTCTTGTAAGGCGAGCTAGGGTTTGTTTCCCAGTCCTAAACGGAGTTGAATCCCATGCAGTTTCTGGTCCTACGAGCAAGAGTTGTTTTCTGCTAAGAAGAGTCACTATTGCGCTCCCATTGCCATACACAGTGCAAATAGCACTCGCGTCTGTTCCCAGCAAGTACAGTCAGTGTATTGGACTGAAGAGAAGCTACTGTTCTTGTCAGTTTCCTAAGCAGAGTTGAACTAGATATGGCCCGTGTGTGTAGGAAGCACAGTTCTTTTGTTCTGAGCAAGCTCACTGTTCTGGCCCTATAGGAAACACAGGAGAGTAGAAGAGTGCTCTTTTCTCAAAAGCAGAGTGTGTTTCTTGTAAGGCGAGCTAGGGTTTGTTTCCCAGTCCTAAACGGAGTTGAATCCCATGCAGTTTCTGGTCCTACGAGCAAGAGTTGTTTTCTGCTAAGAAGAGTCACTATTGCGCTCCCATTGCCATACACAGTGCAAATAGCACTCGCGTCTGTTCCCAGCAAGTACAGTGTATTGGACTGAAGAGAAGCTACTGTTCTTGTCAGTTTCCTAAGCAGAGTTGAACTAGATATGGCCCGTGTGTGTAGGAAGCACAGTTCTTTTGTTCTGAGCAAGCTCACTGTTCTGGCCTTTTAGGAAACACAGGGGAGTAGAAGAGTGCTCTTTTCTCAAAAGCAGAGTGTGTTTTTTGTAAGGCGAGCTAGGGTTTGTTTCCCAGTCCTAAACAGAGTTGAATCCCATGCAGTTTCTGGTCCTATGAGCAAGAGTTGTTTTCTGCTAAGAAGAGTCACTATTGCGCTCCCATTGCCATACACAGTGCAAATAGCACTCGCGTCTGTTCCCAGCAAGTACAGTGTATTGGACTGAAGAGAAGCTACTGTTCTTGTCAGTTTCCTAAGCAGAGTTGAACTAGATATGGCCCGTGTGTGTAGGAAGCACAGTTCTTTTGTTCTGAGCAAGCTTACTGTTCTGGCCCTATAGGAAACACAGGGGAGTAGAAGAGTGCTCTTTTCTCAAAAGCAGAGTGTGTTTCTTGTAAGGCGAGCTAGGGTTTGTTTCCCAGTCCTAAACGGAGTTGAATCCCATGCAGTTTCTGGTCCTAAGAGCAAGAGTTGTTTTCTGCTAAGAGGAGTCACTATTGCGCTCCCATTGCCATACACAGTGCAAATAGCACTGGCGTCTGTTCCCAGCAAGTACAGTGTATTGGACTGAAGAGAAGCTACTGTTCTTGTCAGTTTCCTAAGCAGAGTTGAACTAGATATGGCCCGTGTGTGTAGGAAGCACAGTTCTTTTGTTCTGAGCAAGCTCACTGTTCTGGCCTTTTAGGAAACACAGGGGAGTAGAAGAGTGCTCTTTTCTCAAAAGCAGAGTGTGTTTCTTGTAAGGCGAGCTAGGGTTTGTTTCCCAGTCCTAAACAGAGTTGAATCCCATGCAGTTTCTGGTCCTACGAGCAAGAGTTGTTTTCTGCTAAGAAGAGTCACTATTGCGCTCCCATTGCCATACACAGTGCAAATAGCACTCGCGTCTGTTCCCAGCAAGTACAGTGTATTGGACTGAAGAGAAGCTACTGTTCTTGTCAGTTTCCTAAGCAGAGTTGAACTAGATATGGCCCGTGTGTGTAGGAAGCACAGTTCTTTTGTTCTGAGCAAGCTCACTGTTCTGGCCCTATAGGAAACACAGGGGAGTAGAAGAGTGCTCTTTTCTCAAAAGCAGAGTGTGTTTCTTGTAAGGCGAGCTAGGGTTTGTTTCCCAGTCCTAAACGGAGTTGAATCCCATGCAGTTTCTGGTCCTACGAGCAAGAGTTGTTTTTTGCTAAGAAGAGTCACTATTGCACTCCCATTGCCATACACAGTGCAAATAGCACTCGCGTCTGTTCCCAGCAAGTACAGTCAGTGTATTGGACTGAAGAGAAGCTACTGTTCTTGTCAGTTTCCTAAGCAGAGTTGAACTAGATATGGCCCGTGTGTGTAGGAAGCACAGTTCTTTTGTTCTGAGCAAGCTCACTGTTCTGGCCCTATAGGAAACACAGGGGAGTAGAAGAGTGCTCTTTTCTCAAAAGCAGAGTGTGTTTCTTGTAAGGCGAGCTAGGGTTTGTTTCCCAGTCCTAAACGGAGTTGAATCCCATGCAGTTTCTGGTCCTACGAGCAAGAGTTGTTTTCTGCTAAGAAGAGTCACTATTGCTCTCCCATTGCCATACACAGTGCAAATAGCACTCGCGTCTGTTCCCAGCAAGTACAGTCAGTGTATTGGACTGAAGAGAAGCTACTGTTCTTGTCAGTTTCCTAAGCAGAGTTGAACTAGATATGGCCCGTGTGTGTAGGAAGCACAGTTCTTTTGTTCTGAGCAAGCTCACTGTTCTGGCCCTATAGGAAACACAGGAGAGTAGAAGAGTGCTCTTTTCTCAAAAGCAGAGTGTGTTTCTTGTAAGGCGAGCTAGGGTTTGTTTCCCAGTCCTAAATGGAGTTGAATCCCATGCAGTTTCTGGTCCTACGAGCAAGAGATGTTTTCTGCTAAGAAGAGTCACTATTGCGCTCCCATTGCCATACACAGTGGAAATAGCACTCGCGTCTGTTCCCAGCAAGTACAGTGTATTGGACTGAAGAGAAGCTACTGTTCTTGTCAGTTTCCTAAGCAGAGTTGAACTAGATATGGCCCGTGTGTGTAGGAAGCACAGTTCTTTTGTTCTGAGCAAGCTCACTGTTCTGGCCCTATAGGAAACACAGGGGAGTAGAAGAGTGCTCTTTTCTCAAAAGCAGAGTGTGTTTCTTGTAAGGCGAGCTAGGGTTTGTATCCCAGTCCTAAACGGAGTTGAATCCCATGCAGTTTCTGGTCCTACGAGCAAGAGTTGTTTTCTGCTAAGAAGAGTCACTATTGCGCTTCCATTGCCATACACAGTGCAAATAGCACTCGCGTCTGTTCCCAGCAAGTACAGTGTATTGGACTGAAGAGAAGCTACTGTTCTTGTCAGTTTCCTAAGCAGAGTTGAACTAGATATGTCCCGTGTGTGTAGGAAGCACAGTTCTTTTGTTCTGAGCAAGCTCACTGTTCTGGCCCTATAGGAAACACAGGGGAGTAGAAGAGTGCTCTTTTCTCAAAAGCAGAGTGTGTTTCTTGTAAGGCGAGCTAGGGTTTGTTTCCCAGTCCTAAACGGAGTTGAATCCCATGCAGTTTCTGGTCCTACGAGCAAGAGTTGTTTTCTGCTAAGAAGAGTCACTATTGCACTCCCATTGCCATACACAGTGCAAATAGCACTCGCGTCTGTTCCCAGCAAGTACAGTCAGTGTATTGGACTGAAGAGAAGCTACTGTTCTTGTCAGTTTCCTAAGCAGAGTTGAACTAGATATGGCCCGTGTGTGTAGGAAGCACAGTTCTTTTGTTGTGAGCAAGCTCACTGTTCTGGCCCTATAGGAAACACAGGAGAGTAGAAGAGTCCTCTTTTCTCAAAAGCAGAGTGTGTTTCTTGTAAGGCGAGCTAGGGTTTGTTTCCCAGTCCTAAACGGAGTTGAATCCCATGCAGTTTCTGGTCCTACGAGCAAGAGTTGTTTTCTGCTAAGAAGAGTCACTATTGTGCTCCCATTGCCATACACAGTGCAAATAGCACTCGCGTCTGTTCCCAGCAAGTACAGTCAGTGTATTGGACTGAAGAGAAGCTACTGTTCTTGTCAGTTTCCTAAGCAGAGTTGAACTAGATATGGCCCGTGTGTGTAGGAAGCACAGTTCT
Organism: Peromyscus eremicus; assembly: GCF_949786415.1. NCBI lineage: Eukaryota > Metazoa > Chordata > Mammalia > Rodentia > Cricetidae > Peromyscus > Peromyscus eremicus. Next base: position 128,797 of record NW_026734848.1, read on the forward strand.
TTTGTTCTGAGCAAGCTCACTGTTCTGGCCTTTTAGGAAACACAGGGGAGTAGAAGAGTGCTCTTTTCTCAAAAGCAGAGTGTGTTTCTTGTAAGGCCAGCTAGGGTTTGTTTCCCAGTCCTAAACGGAGTTGAATCCCATGCAGTTTCTGGTCCTACGAGCAAGAGTTGTTTTCTGCTAAGAAGAGTCACTATTGCGCTCCCATTGCCATACACAGTGCAAATAGCACTCGCGTCTGTTCCCAGCAAATACAGTGTATTGGACAGAAGAGAAGCTACTGTTCTTGTCAGTTTCCTAATCAGAGTTGAACTAGATATGGCCCGTGTGTGTAGGAAGCACAGTTCTTTTGTTCTGAGCAAGCTCACTGTTCTGGCCCTATAGGAAACACAGGAGAGTAGAAGAGTGCTCTTTTCTCAAAAGCAGAGTGTGTTTCTTGTAAGGCGAGCTAGGGTTTGTTTCCCAGTCCTAAACGGAGTTGAAATCCATGCAGTTTCTGGTCCTACCAGCAAGAGTTGTTTTCTGCTAAGAAGAGTCACTATTGCGCTCCCATTGCCATACACAGTGCAAATAGCACTCGCGTCTGTTCCCAGCAAATACAGTGTATTGGAAAGAAGAGAAGCTACTGTTCTTGTCAGTTTCCTAAGCAGAGTTGAACTAGATATGGCCCGTGTGTGTAGGAAGCACAGTTCTTTTGTTCTGAGCAAGCTCACTGTTCTGGCCCTATAGGAAACACAGGAGAGTAGAAGAGTGCTCTTTTCTCAAAAGCAGAGTGTGTTTCTCGTAAGGCTTGCTAGGGTTTGTTTCCCAGTCCTAAACGGAGTTGAATCCCATGCAGTTTCTGGTCCTACGAGCAAGAGTTGTTTTCTGCTAAGAAGAGTCACTATTGCGCTCCCATTGCCATACACAGTGCAAATAGCACTCGCGTCTGTTCCCAGCAAGTACAGTGTATTGGACTGAAGAGAAGCTACTGTTCTTGTCAGTTTCCTAAGCAGAGTTGAACTAGATATGTCCCGTGTGTGTAGGAAGCACAGTTCTTTTGTTCTGAGCAAGCTCACTGTTCTGGCACTGTAGGAAAAACAGGAGAGTAGAAGAGTGCTGTTTTCTCAAAAGCAGAGTGTGTTTCTTGTAAGGCGAGCTAGGGTTTGTTTCCCAGTCCTAAACGGAGTTGAATCCCATGCAGTTTCTGGTCCTACGAGCAAGAGTTGTTTTCTGCTAAGAAGAGTCACTATTGCGCTCCCATTGCCATACACAGTGCAAATAGCACTCGCGTCTGTTCCCAGCAAGTACAGTCAGTGTATTGGACTGAAGAGAAGCTACTGTTCTTGTCAGTTTCCTAAGCAGAGTTGAACTAGATATGGCCCGTGTGTGTAGGAAGCACAGTTCTTTTGTTCTGAGCAAGCTCACTGTTCTGGCCTTTTAGGAAACACAGGAGAGTAGAAGAGTGCTCTTTTCTCAAAAGCAGAGTGTGTTTCTTGTAAGGCGAGCTAGGGTTTGTTTCCCAGTCCTAAACGGAGTTGAATCCCATGCAGTTTCTGGTCCTACGAGCAAGAGTTGTTTTCTGCTAAGAAGAGTCACTATTGCGCTCCCATTGCCATACACAGTGCAAATAGCACTCGGGTCTGTTCCCAGCAAATACAGTGTATTGGACTGAAGAGAAGCTACTGTTCTTGTCAGTTTCCTAAGCAGAGTTGAACTAGATATGGCCCGTGTGTGTAGGAAGCACAGTTCTTTTGTTCTGAGCAAGCTTACTGTTCTGGCCCTATAGGAAACACAGGGGAGTAGAAGAGTGCTCTTTTCTCAAAAGCAGAGTGTGTTTCTTGTAAGGCGAGCTAGGGTTTGTTTCCCAGTCCTAAACAGAGTAGAATCCCATGCAGTTTCTGGTCCTACGAGCAAGAGTTGTTTTCTGCTAAGAGGAGTCACTATTGCGCTCCCATTGCCATACACAGTGCAAATAGCACTCGCGTCTGTTCCCAGCAAGTACAGTGTATTGGACTGAAGAGAAGCTACTGTTCTTGTCAGTTTCCTAAGCAGAGTTGAACTAGATGTAGCCCGTGTGTGTAGGAAGCACAGTTCTTTTGTTCTGAGCAAGCTCACTGTTCTGGCCTTTTAGGAAACACAGGGGAGTAGAAGAGTGCTCTTTTCTCAAAAGCAGAGTGTGTTTCTTGTAAGGCGAGCTAGGGTTTGTTTCCCAGTCCTAAACAGAGTTGAATCCCATGCAGTTTCTGGTCCTATGAGCAAGAGTTGTTTTCTGCTAAGAAGAGTCACTATTGCGCTCCCATTGCCATACACAGTGCAAATAGCACTCGCGTCTGTTCCCAGCAAGTACAGTGTATTGGACTGAAGAGAAGCTACTGTTCTTGTCAGTTTCCTAAGCAGAGTTGAACTAGATATGGCCCGTGTGTGTAGGAAGCACAGTTCTTTTGTTCTGAGCAAGCTTACTGTTCTGGCCCTATAGGAAACACAGGGGAGTAGAAGAGTGCTCTTTTCTCAAAAGCAGAGTGTGTTTCTTGTAAGGCGAGCTAGGGTTTGTTTCCCAGTCCTAAACGGAGTTGAATCCCATGCAGTTTCTGGTCCTACGAGCAAGAGTTGTTTTTTGCTAAGAGGAGTCACTATTGCGCTCCCATTGCCATACACAGTGCAAATAGCACTCGCGTCTGTTCCCAGCAAGTACAGTGTATTGGACTGAAGAGAAGCTACTGTTCTTGTCAGTTTCCTAAGCAGAGTTGAACTAGATATGGCCCGTGTGTGTAGCAAGCACAGTTCTTTTGTTCTGAGCAAGCTCACTGTTCTGGCCTTTTAGGAAACACAGGGGAGTAGAAGAGTGCTCTTTTCTCAAAAGCAGAGTGTGTTTCTTGTAAGGCGAGCTAGGGTTTGTTTCCCAGTCCTAAACGGAGTTGAATCCCATGCAGTTTCTGGTCCTAGGAGCAAGAGTTGTTTTCTGCTAAGAAGAGTCACTATTGCGCTCCCATTGCCATACACAGTGCAAATAGCACTCGCGTCTGTTCCCAGCAAGTACAGTGTATTGGACTGAAGAGAAGCTACTGTTCTTGTCAGTTTCCTAAGCAGAGTTGAACTAGATATGGCCCGTGTGTGTAGGAAGCACAGTTCTTTTGTTCTGAGCAAGCTCACTGTTCTGGCCTTTTAGGAAACACAGGGGAGTAGAAGAGTGCTCTTTTATCAAAAGCAGAGTGTGTTTCTTGTAAGGCGAGCTAGGGTTTGTTTCCCAGTAATAAACGGAGTTGAATCCCATGCAGTTTCTGGTCCTACGAGCAAGAGTTGTTTTCTGCTAAGAAGAGTCACTATTGTGCTCCCATTGCCATACACAGTGCAAATAGCACTCGAGTCTGTTCCCAGCAAGTACAGTGTATTGGACTGAAGAGAAGCTACTGTTCTTGTCAGTTTCCTAAGCAGAGTTGAACTAGATATGGCCCGTGTGTGTAGGAAGCACAGTTCTTTTGTTCTGAGCAAGCTCACTGTTCTGGCCCTATAGGAAACACAGGGGAGTAGAAGAGTGCTCTTTTCTCAAAAGCAGAGTGTGTTTCTTGTAAGGCGAGCTAGGGTTTGTTTCCCAGTCCTAAACGGAGTTGAATCCCATGCAGTTTCTGGTCCTACGAGCAAGAGTTGTTTTCTGCTAAGAAGAGTCACTATTGCGCTCCCATTGCCATACACAGTGCAAATAGCACTCGCGTCTGTTCCCAGCAAGTACAGTGTATTGGACTGAAGAGAAGCTACTGTTCTTGTCAGTTTCCTAAGCAGAGTTGAACTAGATATGGCCCGTGTGTGTAGGAAGCACAGTTCTTTTGTTCTGAGCAAGCTCACTGTTCTGGCCTTTTAGGAAACACAGGGGAGTAGAAGAGTGCTCTTTTATCAAAAGCAGAGTGTGTTTCTTGTAAGGCGAGCTAGGGTTTGTTTCCCAGTCCTAAACAGAGTTGAATCCCATGCAGTTTCTGGTCCTACGAGCAAGAGTTGTTTTCTGCTAAGAAGAGTCACTATTGCGCTCCCATTGCCATACACAGTGCAAATAGCACTCGCGTCTGTTCCCAGCAAGTACAGTGTATTGGACTGAAGAGAAGCTACTGTTCTTGTCAGTTTCCTAAGCAGAGTTGAACTAGATATGGCCCGTGTGTGTAGGAAGCACAGTTCTTTTGTTCTGAGCAAGCTCACTGTTCTGGCCCTATAGGAAACACAGGGGAGTAGAAGAGTGCTCTTTTCTCAAAAGCAGAGTGTGTTTCTTGTAAGGCGAGCTAGGGTTTGTTTCCCAGTCCTAAACGGAGTTGAATCCCATGCAGTTTCTGGTCCTACGAGCAAGAGTTGTTTTCTGCTAAGAAGAGTCACTATTGCACTCCCATTGCCATACACAGTGCAAATAGCACTCGCGTCTGTTCCCAGCAAGTACAGTCAGTGTATTGGACTGAAGAGAAGCTACTGTTCTTGTCAGTTTCCTAAGCAGAGTTGAACTAGATATGGCCCGTGTGTGTAGGAAGCACAGTTCTTTTGTTGTGAGCAAGCTCACTGTTCTGGCCCTATAGGAAACACAGGAGAGTAGAAGAGTGCTCTTTTCTCAAAAGCAGAGTGTGTTTCTTGTAAGGCGAGCTAGGGTTTGTTTCCCAGTCCTAAACGGAGTTGAATCCCATGCAGTTTCTGGTCCTACGAGCAAGAGTTGTTTTCTGCTAAGAAGAGTCACTATTGCGCTCCCATTGCCATACACAGTGCAAATAGCACTCGCGTCTGTTCCCAGCAAGTACAGTCAGTGTATTGGACTGAAGAGAAGCTACTGTTCTTGTCAGTTTCCTAAGCAGAGTTGAACTAGATATGGCCCGTGTGTGTAGGAAGCACAGTTCTTTTGTTCTGAGCAAGCTTACTGTTCTGGCCCTATAGGAAACACAGGAGAGTAGAAGAGTGCTCTTTTCTCAAAAGCAGAGTGTGTTTCTTGTAAGGCGAGCTAGGGTTTGTTTCCCAGTCCTAAACGGAGTTGAATCCCATGCAGTTTCTGGTCCTACGAGCAAGAGTTGTTTTCTGCTAAGAAGAGTCACTATTGCGCTCCCATTGCCATACACAGTGCAAATAGCACTCGCGTCTGTTCCCAGCAAGTACAGTCAGTGTATTGGACTGAAGAGAAGCTACTGTTCTTGTCAGTTTCCTAAGCAGAGTTGAACTAGATATGGCCCGTGTGTGTAGGAAGCACAGTTCTTTTGTTCTGAGCAAGCTCACTGTTCTGGCCCTATAGGAAACACAGGGGAGTAGAAGAGTGCTGTTTTCTCAAAAGTAGAGTGTGTTTCTTGTAAGGCGAGCTAGGGTTTGTTTCCCAGTCCTAAACGGAGTTGAATCCCATGCAGTTTCTGGTCCTACGAGCAAGAGTTGTTTTCTGCTAAGAAGAGTCACTATTGCGCTCCCATTTCCATACACAGTGCAAATAGCACTCGCGTCTGTTCCCAGCAAGTACAGTGTATTGGACTGAAGAGAAGCTACTGTTCTTGTCAGTTTCCTAAGCAGAGTTGAACTAGATATGGCCCGTGTGTGTAGGAAGCACAGTTCTTTTGTTCTGAGCAAGCTCACTGTTCTGGACTTTTAGGAAACACAGGGGAGTAGAAGAGTGCTCTTTTCTCAAAAGCAGAGTGTGTTTCTTGTAAGGCGAGCTAGGGTTTGTTTCCCAGTCCTAAACGGAGTTGAATCCCATGCAGTTTCTGGTCCTACGAGCAAGAGTTGTTTTCTGCTAAGAAGAGTCACTATTGCGCTCCCATTGCCATACACAGTGCAAATAGCACTCGCGTCTGTTCCCAGCAAGTACAGTCAGTGTATTGGACTGAAGAGAAGCTACTGTTCTTGTCAGTTTCCTAAGCAGAGTTGAACTAGATATGGCCCGTGTGTGTAGGAAGCACAGTTCTTTTGTTCTGAGCAAGCTTACTGTTCTGGCCCTATAGGAAACACAGGAGAGTAGAAGAGTGCTCTTTTCTCAAAAGCAGAGTGTGTTTCTTGTAAGGCGAGCTAGGGTTTGTTTCCCAGTCCTAAACGGAGTTGAATCCCATGCAGTTTCTGGTCCTACGAGCAAGAGTTGTTTTCTGCTAAGAAGAGTCACTATTGCGCTCCCATTGCCATACACAGTGCAAATAGCACTCGCGTCTGTTCCCAGCAAGTACAGTCAGTGTATTGGACTGAAGAGAAGCTACTGTTCTTGTCAGTTTCCTAAGCAGAGTTGAACTAGATATGGCCCGTGTGTGTAGGAAGCACAGTTCTTTTGTTCTGAGCAAGCTCACTGTTCTGGCCCTATAGGAAACACAGGGGAGTAGAAGAGTGCTGTTTTCTCAAAAGTAGAGTGTGTTTCTTGTAAGGCGAGCTAGGGTTTGTTTCCCAGTCCTAAACGGAGTTGAATCCCATGCAGTTTCTGGTCCTACGAGCAAGAGTTGTTTTCTGCTAAGAAGAGTCACTATTGCGCTCCCATTTCCATACACAGTGCAAATAGCACTCGCGTCTGTTCCCAGCAAGTACAGTGTATTGGACTGAAGAGAAGCTACTGTTCTTGTCAGTTTCCTAAGCAGAGTTGAACTAGATATGGCCCGTGTGTGTAGGAAGCACAGTTCTTTTGTTCTGAGCAAGCTCACTGTTCTGGCCTTTTAGGAAACACAGGGGAGTAGAAGAGTGCTCTTTTCTCAAAAGCAGAGTGTGTTTCTTGTAAGGCGAGCTAGGGTTTGTTTCCCAGTCCTAAACGGAGTTGAATCCCATGCAGTTTCTGGTCCTACGAGCAAGAGTTGTTTTCTGCTAAGAAGAGTCACTATTGCGCTCCCATTGCCATACACAGTGCAAATAGCACTCGCGTCTGTTCCCAGCAAGTACAGTCAGTGTATTGGACTGAAGAGAAGCTACTGTTCTTGTCAGTTTCCTAAGCAGAGTTGAACTAGATATGGCCCGTGTGTGTAGGAAGCACAGTTCTTTTGTTCTGAGCAAGCTCACTGTTCTGGCCCTATAGGAAACACAGGAGAGTAGAAGAGTGCTCTTTTCTCAAAAGCAGAGTGTGTTTCTTGTAAGGCGAGCTAGGGTTTGTTTCCCAGTCCTAAACGGAGTTGAATCCCATGCAGTTTCTGGTCCTACGAGCAAGAGTTGTTTTCTGCTAAGAAGAGTCACTATTGCGCTCCCATTGCCATACACAGTGCAAATAGCACTCGCGTCTGTTCCCAGCAAGTACAGTGTATTGGACTGAAGAGAAGCTACTGTTCTTGTCAGTTTCCTAAGCAGAGTTGAACTAGATATGGCCCGTGTGTGTAGGAAGCACAGTTCTTTTGTTCTGAGCAAGCTCACTGTTCTGGCCTTTTAGGAAACACAGGGGAGTAGAAGAGTGCTCTTTTCTCAAAAGCAGAGTGTGTTTTTTGTAAGGCGAGCTAGGGTTTGTTTCCCAGTCCTAAACAGAGTTGAATCCCATGCAGTTTCTGGTCCTACGAGCAAGAGTTGTTTTCTGCTAAGAAGAGTCACTATTGCGCTCCCATTGCCATACACAGTGCAAATAGCACTCGCGTCTGTTCCCAGCAAGTACAGTGTATTGGACTGAAGAGAAGCTACTGTTCTTGTCAGTTTCCTAAGCAGAGTTGAACTAGATATGGCCCGTGTGTGTAGGAAGCACAGTTCTTTTGTTCTGAGCAAGCTTACTGTTCTGGCCCTATAGGAAACACAGGGGAGTAGAAGAGTGCTCTTTTCTCAAAAGCAGAGTGTGTTTCTTGTAAGGCGAGCTAGGGTTTGTTTCCCAGTCCTAAACGGAGTTGAATCCCATGCAGTTTCTGGTCCTACGAGCAAGAGTTGTTTTCTGCTAAGAGGAGTCACTATTGCGCTCCCATTGCCATACACAGTGCAAATAGCACTCGCGTCTGTTCCCAGCAAGTACAGTGTATTGGACTGAAGAGAAGCTACTGTTCTTGTCAGTTTCCTAAGCAGAGTTGAACTAGATATGGCCCGTGTGTGTAGGAAGCACAGTTCTTTTGTTCTGAGCAAGCTCACTGTTCTGGCCTTTTAGGAAACACAGGGGAGTGGAAGAGTGCTCTTTTCTCAAAAGCAGAGTGTGTTTCTTGTAAGGCGAGCTAGGGTTTGTTTCCCAGTCCTAAACAGAGTTGAATCCCATGCAGTTTCTGGTCCTACGAGCAAGAGTTGTTTTCTGCTAAGAAGAGTCACTATTGCGCTCCCATTGCCATACACAGTGCAAATAGCACTCGCGTCTGTTCCCAGCAAGTACAGTGTATTGGACTGAAGAGAAGCTACTGTTCTTGTCAGTTTCCTAAGCAGAGTTGAACTAGATATGGCCCGTGTGTGTAGGAAGCACAGTTCTTTTGTTCTGAGCAAGCTCACTGTTCTGGCCCTATAGGAAACACAGGGGAGTAGAAGAGTGCTCTTTTCTCAAAAGCAGAGTGTGTTTCTTGTAAGGCGAGCTAGGGTTTGTTTCCCAGTCCTAAACGGAGTTGAATCCCATGCAGTTTCTGGTCCTACGAGCAAGAGTTGTTTTCTGCTAAGAAGAGTCACTATTGCACTCCCATTGCCATACACAGTGCAAATAGCACTCGCGTCTGTTCCCAGCAAGTACAGTGTATTGGACTGAAGAGAAGCTACTGTTCTTGTCAGTTTCCTAAGCAGAGTTGAACTAGATATGGCCCGTGTGTGTAGGAAGCACAGTTCTTTTGTTCTGAGCAAGCTCACTGTTCTGGCCCTATAGGAAACACAGGGGAGTAGAAGAGTGCTCTTTTCTCAAAAGCAGAGTGTGTTTCTTGTAAGGCGAGCTAGGGTTTGTTTCCCAGTCCTAAACGGAGTTGAATCCCATGCAGTTTCTGGTCCTACGAGCAAGAGTTGTTTTCTGCTAAGAAGAGTCACTATTGCACTCCCATTGCCATACACAGTGCAAATAGCACTCGCGTCTGTTCCCAGCAAGTACAGTCAGTGTATTGGACTGAAGAGAAGCTACTGTTCTTGTCAGTTTCCTAAGCAGAGTTGAACTAGATATGGCCCGTGTGTGTAGGAAGCACAGTTCTTTTGTTCTGAGCAAGCTCACTGTTCTGGCCCTATAGGAAACACAGGAGAGTAGAAGAGTGCTCTTTTCTCAAAAGCAGAGTGTGTTTCTTGTAAGGCGAGCTAGGGTTTGTTTCCCAGTCCTAAATGGAGTTGAATCCCATGCAGTTTCTGGTCCTACGAGCAAGAGTTGTTTTCTGCTAAGAAGAGTCACTATTGCGCTCCCATTGCCATACACAGTGCAAATAGCACTCGCGTCTGTTCCCAGCAAGTACAGTGTATTGGACTGAAGAGAAGCTACTGTTCTTGTCAGTTTCCTAAGCAGAGTTGAACTAGATATGGCCCTTGTGTGTAGGAAGCACAGTTCTTTTGTTCTGAGCAAGCTCACTGTTCTGGCCCTATAGGAAACACAGGGGAGTAGAAGAGTGCTCTTTTCTCAAAAGCAGAGTGTGTTTCTTGTAAGGCGAGCTAGGGTTTGTATCCCAGTCCTAAACGGAGTTGAATCCCATGCAGTTTCTGGTCCTACGAGCAAGAGTTGTTTTCTGCTAAGAAGAGTCACTATTGCACTCCCATTGCCATACACAGTGCAAATAGCACTCGCGTCTGTTCCCAGCAAGTACAGTCAGTGTATTGGACTGAAGAGAAGCTACTGTTCTTGTCAGTTTCCTAAGCAGAGTTGAACTAGATATGGCCCGTGTGTGTAGGAAGCACAGTTCTTTTGTTGTGAGCAAGCTCACTGTTCTGGCCCTATAGGAAACACAGGAGAGTAGAAGAGTGCTCTTTTCTCAAAAGCAGAGTGTGTTTCTTGTAAGGCGAGCTAGGGTTTGTTTCCCAGTCCTAAACGGAGTTGAATCCCATGCAGTTTCTGGTCCTACGAGCAAGAGTTGTTTTCTGCTAAGAAGAGTCACTATTGCGCTCCCATTGCCATACACAGTGCAAATAGCACTCGCGTCTGTTCCCAGCAAGTACAGTGTATTGGACTGAAGAGAAGCTACTGTTCTTGTCAGTTTCCTAAGCAGAGTTGAACTAGATATGGCCCGTGTGTGTAGGAAGCACAGTTCTTTTGTTCTGAGCAAGCTTACTGTTCTGGCCCTATAGGAAACACAGGGGAGTAGAAGAGTGCTCTTTTCTCAAAAGCAGAGTGTGTTTCTTGTAAGGCGAGCTAGGGTTTGTTTCCCAGTCCTAAACGGAGTTGAATCCCATGCAGTTTCTGGTCCTACGAGCAAGAGTTGTTTTCTGCTAAGAGGAGTCACTATTGCGCTCCCATTGCCATACACAGTGCAAATAGCACTCGCGTCTGTTCCCAGCAAGTACAGTGTATTGGACTGAAGAGAAGCTACTGTTCTTGTCAGTTTCCTAAGCAGAGTTGAACTAGATATGGCCCGTGTGTGTAGGAAGCACAGTTCTTTTGTTCTGAGCAAGCTCACTGTTCTGGCCTTTTAGGAAACACAGGGGAGTGGAAGAGTGCTCTTTTCTCAAAAGCAGAGTGTGTTTCTTGTAAGGCGAGCTAGGGTTTGTTTCCCAGTCCTAAACAGAGTTGAATCCCATGCAGTTTCTGGTCCTACGAGCAAGAGTTGTTTTCTGCTAAGAAGAGTCACTATTGCGCTCCCATTGCCATACACAGTGCAAATAGCACTCGCGTCTGTTCCCAGCAAGTACAGTGTATTGGACTGAAGAGAAGCTACTGTTCTTGTCAGTTTCCTAAGCAGAGTTGAACTAGATATGGCCCGTGTGTGTAGGAAGCACAGTTCTTTTGTTCTGAGCAAGCTCACTGTTCTGGCCCTATAGGAAACACAGGGGAGTAGAAGAGTGCTCTTTTCTCAAAAGCAGAGTGTGTTTCTTGTAAGGCGAGCTAGGGTTTGTTTCCCAGTCCTAAACGGAGTTGAATCCCATGCAGTTTCTGGTCCTACGAGCAAGAGTTGTTTTCTGCTAAGAAGAGTCACTATTGCACTCCCATTGCCATACACAGTGCAAATAGCACTCGCGTCTGTTCCCAGCAAGTACAGTGTATTGGACTGAAGAGAAGCTACTGTTCTTGTCAGTTTCCTAAGCAGAGTTGAACTAGATATGGCCCGTGTGTGTAGGAAGCACAGTTCTTTTGTTCTGAGCAAGCTCACTGTTCTGGCCCTATAGGAAACACAGGGGAGTAGAAGAGTGCTCTTTTCTCAAAAGCAGAGTGTGTTTCTTGTAAGGCGAGCTAGGGTTTGTTTCCCAGTCCTAAACGGAGTTGAATCCCATGCAGTTTCTGGTCCTACGAGCAAGAGTTGTTTTCTGCTAAGAAGAGTCACTATTGCACTCCCATTGCCATACACAGTGCAAATAGCACTCGCGTCTGTTCCCAGCAAGTACAGTCAGTGTATTGGACTGAAGAGAAGCTACTGTTCTTGTCAGTTTCCTAAGCAGAGTTGAACTAGATATGGCCCGTGTGTGTAGGAAGCACAGTTCTTTTGTTCTGAGCAAGCTCACTGTTCTGGCCCTATAGGAAACACAGGAGAGTAGAAGAGTGCTCTTTTCTCAAAAGCAGAGTGTGTTTCTTGTAAGGCGAGCTAGGGTTTGTTTCCCAGTCCTAAATGGAGTTGAATCCCATGCAGTTTCTGGTCCTACGAGCAAGAGTTGTTTTCTGCTAAGAAGAGTCACTATTGCGCTCCCATTGCCATACACAGTGCAAATAGCACTCGCGTCTGTTCCCAGCAAGTACAGTGTATTGGACTGAAGAGAAGCTACTGTTCTTGTCAGTTTCCTAAGCAGAGTTGAACTAGATATGGCCCTTGTGTGTAGGAAGCACAGTTCTTTTGTTCTGAGCAAGCTCACTGTTCTGGCCCTATAGGAAACACAGGGGAGTAGAAGAGTGCTCTTTTCTCAAAAGCAGAGTGTGTTTCTTGTAAGGCGAGCTAGGGTTTGTATCCCAGTCCTAAACGGAGTTGAATCCCATGCAGTTTCTGGTCCTACGAGCAAGAGTTGTTTTCTGCTAAGAAGAGTCACTATTGCACTCCCATTGCCATACACAGTGCAAATAGCACTCGCGTCTGTTCCCAGCAAGTACAGTCAGTGTATTGGACTGAAGAGAAGCTACTGTTCTTGTCAGTTTCCTAAGCAGAGTTGAACTAGATATGGCCCGTGTGTGTAGGAAGCACAGTTCTTTTGTTGTGAGCAAGCTCACTGTTCTGGCCCTATAGGAAACACAGGAGAGTAGAAGAGTGCTCTTTTCTCAAAAGCAGAGTGTGTTTCTTGTAAGGCGAGCTAGGGTTTGTTTCCCAGTCCTAAACGGAGTTGAATCCCATGCAGTTTCTGGTCCTACGAGCAAGAGTTGTTTTCTGCTAAGAAGAGTCACTATTGCGCTCCCATTGCCATACACAGTGCAAATAGCACTCGCGTCTGTTCCCAGCAAGTACAGTCAGTGTATTGGACTGAAGAGAAGCTACTGTTCTTGTCAGTTTCCTAAGCAGAGTTGAACTAGATATGGCCCGTGTGTGTAGGAAGCACAGTTCTTTTGTTCTGAGCAAGCTTACTGTTCTGGCCCTATAGGAAACACAGGAGAGTAGAAGAGTGCTCTTTTCTCAAAAGCAGAGTGTGTTTCTTGTAAGGCGAGCTAGGGTTTGTTTCCCAGTCCTTAACGGAGTTGAATCCCATGCAGTTTCTGGTCCTACGAGCAAGAGTTGTTTTCTGCTAAGAAGAGTCACTATTGCGCTCCCATTGCCATACACAGTGCAAATAGCACTCGCGTCGTTCCCAGCAAGTACAGTGTATTGGACTGAAGAGAAGCTACTGTTCTTGTCAGTTTCCTAAGCAGAGTTGAACTAGATATGGCCCGTGTGTGTAGGAAGCACAGTTCTTTTGTTCTGAGCAAGCTCACTCTTCTGGCCCTATAGGAAACACAGGGGAGTAGAAGAGTGCTGTTTTCTCAAAAGCAGAGTGTGTTTCTTGTAAGGCGAGCTAGGGTTTGTTTCCCAGTCCTAAACGGAGTTGAATCCCATGCAGTTTCTGGTCCTACGAGCAAGAGTTGTTTTCTGCTAAGAAGAGTCACTATTGCGCTCCCATTGCCATACACAGTGCAAATAGCACTCGCGTCTGTTCCCAGCAAGTACAGTGTATTGGACTGAAGAGAAGCTACTGTTCTTGTCAGTTTCCTAAGCAGAGTTGAACTAGATATGGCCCGTGTGTGTAGGAAGCACAGTTCTTTTGTTCTGAGCAAGCTCACTGTTCTGGCCTTTTAGGAAACACAGGGGAGTGGAAGAGTGCTCTTTTCTCAAAAGCAGAGTGTGTTTCTTGTAAGGCAAGCTAGGGTTTGTTTCCCAGTCCTAAACAGAGTTGAATCCCATGCAGTTTCTGGTCCTACGAGCAAGAGTTGTTTTCTGCTAAGAAGAGTCACTATTGCGCTCCCATTGCCATACACAGTGCAAATAGCACTCGCGTCTGTTCCCAGCAAGTACAGTGTATTGGACTGAAGAGAAGCTACTGTTCTTGTCAGTTTCCTAAGCAGAGTTGAACTAGATATGGCCCGTGTGTGTAGGAAGCACAGTTCTTTTGTTCTGAGCAAGCTCACTGTTCTGGCCCTATAGGAAACACAGGGGAGTAGAAGAGTGCTCTTTTCTCAAAAGCAGAGTGTGTTTCTTGTAAGGCGAGCTAGGGTTTGTTTCCCAGTCCTAAACGGAGTTGAATCCCATGCAGTTTCTGGTCCTACGAGCAAGAGTTGTGTTCTGCTAAGAAGAGTCACTATTGCACTCCCATTGCCATACACAGTGCAAATAGCACTCGCGTCTGTTCCCAGCAAGTACAGTGTATTGGACTGAAGAGAAGCTACTGTTCTTGTCAGTTTCCTAAGCAGAGTTGAACTAGATATGGCCCGTGTGTGTAGGAAGCACAGTTCTTTTGTTCTGAGCAAGCTCACTGTTCTGGCCCTATAGGAAACACAGGGGAGTAGAAGAGTGCTCTTTTCTCAAAAGCAGAGTGTGTTTCTTGTAAGGCGAGCTAGGGTTTGTTGTTTCCCAGTCCTAAACGGAGTTGAATCCCATGCAGTTTCTGGTCCTACGAGCAAGAGTTGTTTTCTGCTAAGAAGAGTCACTATTGCACTCCCATTGCCATACACAGTGCAAATAGCACTCGCGTCTGTTCCCAGCAAGTACAGTCAGTGTATTGGACTGAAGAGAAGCTACTGTTCTTGTCAGTTTCCTAAGCAGAGTTGAACTAGATATGGCCCGTGTGTGTAGGAAGCACAGTTCTTTTGTTCTGAGCAAGCTCACTGTTCTGGCCCTATAGGAAACACAGGAGAGTAGAAGAGTGCTCTTTTCTCAAAGCAGAGTGTGTTTCTTGTAAGGCGAGCTAGGGTTTGTTTCCCAGTCCTAAATGGAGTTGAATCCCATGCAGTTTCTGGTCCTACGAGCAAGAGTTGTTTTCTGCTAAGAAGAGTCACTATTGCGCTCCCATTGCCATACACAGTGCAAATAGAACTCGCGTCTGTTCCCAGCAAGTACAGTGTATTGGACTGAAGAGAAGCTACTGTTCTTGTCAGTTTCCTAAGCAGAGTTGAACTAGATATGGCCCGTGTGTGTAGGAAGCACAGTTCTTTTGTTCTGAGCAAGCTCACTGTTCTGGCCCTATAGGAAACACAGGGGAGTAGAAGAGTGCTCTTTTCTCAAAAGCAGAGTGTGTTTCTTGTAAGGCGAGCTAGGGTTTGTATCCCAGTCCTAAACGGAGTTGAATCCCATGCAGTTTCTGGTCCTACGAGCAAGAGTTGTTTTCTGCTAAGAAGAGTCACTATTGCGCTCCCATTGCCATACACAGTGCAAATAGCACTCGCGTCTGTTCCAGCAAGTACAGTGTATTGGACTGAAGAGAAGCTACTGTTCTTGTCAGTTTCCTAAGCAGAGTTGAACTAGATATGGCCCGTGTGTAGGAAGCACAGTTCTTTTGTTCTGAGCAAGCTCACTGTTCTGGCCCTATAGGAAACACAGGGGAGTAGAAGAGTGCTCTTTTCTCAAAAGCAGAGTGTGTTTCTTGTAAGGCGAGCTAGGGTTTGTTTCCCAGTCCTAAACGGAGTTGAATCCCATGCAGTTTCTGGTCCTACGAGCAAGAGTTGTTTTCTGCTAAGAAGAGTCACTATTGCACTCCCATTGCCATACACAGTGCAAATAGCACTCGCGTCTGTTCCAGCAAGTACAGTCAGTGTATTGGACTGAAGAGAAGCTACTGTTCTTGTCAGTTTCCTAAGCAGAGTTGAACTAGATATGGCCCGTGTGTGTAGGAAGCACAGTTCTTTTGTTGTGAGCAAGCTCACTGTTCTGGCCCTATAGGAAACACAGAAGAGTAGAAGAGTGCTCTTTTCTCAAAGCAGAGTGTGTTTCTTGTAAGGCGAGCTAGGGTTTGTTTCCCAGTCCTAAACGGAGTTGAATCCCATGCAGTTTCTGGTCCTACGAGCAAGAGTTGTTTTCTGCTAAGAAGAGTCACTATTGCGCTCCCATTGCCATACACAGTGCAAATAGCACTCGCGTCTGTTCCCAGCAAGTACAGTCAGTGTATTGGACTGAAGAGAAGCTACTGTTCTTGTCAGTTTCCTAAGCAGAGTTGAACTAGATATGGCCCGTGTGTGTAGGAAGCACAGTTCTTTTGTTCTGAGCAAGATTACTGTTCTGGCCCTATAGGAAACACAGGAGAGTAGAAGAGTGCTCTTTTCTCAAAAGCAGAGTGTGTTTCTTGTAAGGTGAGCTAGGGTTTGTTTCCCAGTCCTAAACGGAGTTGAATCCCATGCAGTTTCTGGTCCTACGAGCAAGAGTTGTTTTCTGCTAAGAAGAGTCACTATTGCGCTCCCATTGCCATACACAGTGCAAATAGCACTCGCGTCGTTCCCAGCAAGTACAGTGTATTGGACTGAAGAGAAGCTACTGTTCTTGTCAGTTTCCTAAGCAGAGTTGAACTAGATATGGCCCGTGTGTGTAGGAAGCACAGTTCTTTTGTTCTGAGCAAGCTCACTGTTCTGGCCCTATAGGAAACACAGGGGAGTAGAAGAGTGCTGTTTTCTCAAAAGCAGAGTGTGTTTCTTGTAAGGCGAGCTAGGGTTTGTTTCCCAGTCCTAAACGGAGTTGAATCCCATGCAGTTTCTGGTCCTACGAGCAAGAGTTGTTTTCTGCTAAGAAGAGTCACTATTGTGCTCCCATTGCCATACACAGTGCAAATAGCACTCGCGTCTGTTCCCAGCAAGTACAGTCAGTGTATTGGACTGAAGAGAAGCTACTGTTCTTGTCAGTTTCCTAAGCAGAGTTGAACTAGATATGGCCCGTGTGTGTAGGAAGCACAGTTCTTTTGTTCTGAGCAAGCTCACTGTTCTGGCCTTTTAGGAAACACAGGGGAGTAGAAGAGTGCTCTTTTCTCAAAAGCAGAGTGTGTTTCTTGTAAGGAGAGCTAGGGTTTGTTTCCCAGTCCTAAACGGAGTTGAATCCCATGCAGTTTCTGGTCCTAAGAGCAAGAGTTGTTTAGTGCTAAGAAGAGTCACTATTGCGCTCCCATTGCCATACACAGTGCAAATAGCACTCGCGTCTGTTCCCAGCAAGTACAGTGTATTGGACTGAAGAGAAGCTACTGTTCTTGTCAGTTTCCTAAGCAGAGTTGAACTAGATATGGCCCGTGTGTAGGAAGCACAGTTCTTTTGTTCTGAGCAAGCTCACTGTTCTGGCCCTATAGGAAACACAGGGGAGTAGAAGAGTGCTCTTTTCTCAAAAGCAGAGTGTGTTTCTTGTAAGGCGAGCTAGGGTTTGTTTCCCAGTCCTAAACGGAGTTGAATCCCATGCAGTTTCTGGTCCTACGAGCAAGAGTTGTTTTCTGCTAAGAAGAGTCACTATTGCACTCCCATTGCCATACACAGTGCAAATAGCACTCGCGTCTGTTCCCAGCAAGTACAGTCAGTGTATTGGACTGAAGAGAAGCTACTGTTCTTGTCAGTTTCCTAAGCAGAGTTGAACTAGATATGGCCCGTGTGTGTAGGAAGCACAGTTCTTTTGTTGTGAGCAAGCTCACTGTTCTGGCCCTATAGGAAACACAGAAGAGTAGAAGAGTGCTCTTTTCTCAAAAGCAGAGTGTGTTTCTTGTAAGGCGAGCTAGGGTTTGTTTCCCAGTCCTAAACGGAGTTGAATCCCATGCAGTTTCTGGTCCTACGAGCAAGAGTTGTTTTCTGCTAAGAAGAGTCACTATTGCGCTCCCATTGCCATACACAGTGCAAATAGCACTCGCGTCTGTTCCCAGCAAGTACAGTCAGTGTATTGGACTGAAGAGAAGCTACTGTTCTTGTCAGTTTCCTAAGCAGAGTTGAACTAGATATGGCCCGTGTGTGTAGGAAGCACAGTTCTTTTGTTCTGAGCAAGATTACTGTTCTGGCCCTATAGGAAACACAGGAGAGTAGAAGAGTGCTCTTTTCTCAAAAGCAGAGTGTGTTTCTTGTAAGGCGAGCTAGGGTTTGTTTCCCAGTCCTAAACGGAGTTGAATCCCATGCAGTTTCTGGTCCTACGAGCAAGAGTTGTTTTCTGCTAAGAAGAGTCACTATTGCGCTCCCATTGCCATACACAGTGCAAATAGCACTCGCGTCGTTCCCAGCAAGTACAGTGTATTGGACTGAAGAGAAGCTACTGTTCTTGTCAGTTTCCTAAGCAGAGTTGAACTAGATATGGCCCGTGTGTGTAGGAAGCACAGTTCTTTTGTTCTGAGCAAGCTCACTGTTCTGGCCCTATAGGAAACACAGGGGAGTAGAAGAGTGCTCTTTTCTCAAAAGCAGAGTGTGTTTCTTGTAAGGCGAGCTAGGGTTTGTTTCCCAGTCCTAAACGGAGTTGAATCCCATGCAGTTTCTGGTCCTACGAGCAAGAGTTGTTTTCTGCTAAGAAGAGTCACTATTGCGCTCCCATTTCCATACACAGTGCAAATAGCACTCGCGTCTGTTCCCAGCAAGTACAGTGTATTGGACTGAAGAGAAGCTACTGTTCTTGTCAGTTTCCTAAGCAGAGTTGAACTAGATATGGCCCGTGTGTGTAGGAAGCACAGTTCTTTTGTTCTGAGCAAGCTCACTGTTCTGGCCTTTTAGGAAACACAGGGGAGTAGAAGAGTGCTCTTTTCTCAAAAGCAGAGTGTGTTTCTTGTAAGGCGAGCTAGGGTTTGTTTCCCAGTCCTAAACGGAGTTGAATCCCATGCAGTTTCTGGTCCTACGAGCAAGAGTTGTTTTCTGCTAAGAAGAGTCACTATTGCGCTCCCATTGCCATACACAGTGCAAATAGCACTCGCGTCTGTTCCCAGCAAGTACAGTGTATTGGACTGAAGAGAAGCTACTGTTCTTGTCAGTTTCCTAAGCAGAGTTGAACTAGATATGGCCCGTGTGTGTAGGAAGCACAGTTCTTTTGTTCTGAGCAAGCTCACTGTTCTGGCCCTATAGGAAACACAGGGGAGTAGAAGAGTGCTGTTTTCTCAAAAGCAGAGTGTGTTTCTTGTAAGGCGAGCTAGGGTTTGTTTCCCAGTCCTAAACGGAGTTGAATCCCATGCAGTTTCTGGTCCTAGGAGCAAGAGTTGTTTTCTGCTAAGAAGAGTCACTATTGCGCTCCCATTTCCATACACAGTGCAAATAGCACTCGCGTCTGTTCCCAGCAAGTACAGTGTATTGGACTGAAGAGAAGCTACTGTTCTTGTCAGTTTCCTAAGCAGAGTTGAACTAGATATGGCCCGTGTGTGTAGGAAGCACAGTTCTTTTGTTCTGAGCAAGCTCACTGTTCTGGCCCTATAGGAAACACAGGGGAGTAGAAGAGTGCTCTTTTCTCAAAAGCAGAGTGTGTTTCTTGTAAGGCGAGCTAGGGTTTGTTTCCCAGTCCTAAACGGAGTTGAATCCCATGCAGTTTCTGGTCCTACGAGCAAGAGTTGTTTTCTGCTAAGAAGAGTCACTATTGCGCTCCCATTGCCATACACAGTGCAAATAGCACTCGCGTCTGTTCCCAGCAAGTACAGTGTATTGGACTGAAGAAAAGCTACTGTTCTTGTCAGTTTCCTAAGCAGAGTTGAACTAGATATGGCCCGTGTGTGTAGGAAGCACAGTTCTTTTGTTCTGAGCAAGCTCACTGTTCTGGCCTTTTAGGAAACACAGGGGAGTAGAAGAGTGCTCTTTTCTCAAAAGCAGAGTGTGTTTCTTGTAAGGCGAGCTAGGGTTTGTTTCCCAGTCCTAAACGGAGTTGAATCCCATGCAGTTTCTGGTCCTACGAGCAAGAGTTGTTTTCTGCTAAGAAGAGTCACTATTGCGCTCCCATTGCCATACACAGTGCAAATAGCACTCGAGTCTGTTCCCAGCAAGTACAGTGTATTGGACTGAAGAGAAGCTACTGTTTTTGTCAGTTTCCTAAGCAGAGTTGAACTAGATATGGCCCGTGTGTGTAGGAAGCACAGTTCTTTTGTTCTGAGCAAGCTCACTGTTCTGGCCCTGTAGGAAACACAGGAGAGTAGAAGAGTGCTCTTTTCTCAAAAGCAGAGTGTGTTTCTTGTAAGGCGAGCTAGGGTTTGTTTCCCAGTCCTAAACGGAGTTGAATCCCATGCAGTTTCTGGTCCTACGAGCAAGAGTTGTTTTCTGCTAAGAAGAGTCACTATTGCGCTTCCATTGCCATACACAGTGCAAATAGCACTCGTGTCTGTTCCCAGCAAGTACAGTGTATTGGACTGAAGAGAAGCTACTGTTCTTGTCAGTTTCCTAAGCAGAGTTGAACTAGATATGGCCCGTGTGTGTAGGAAGCACAGTTCTTTTGTTGTGAGCAAGCTCACTGTTCTGGCCCTATAGGAAACACAGGGGAGTAGAAGAGTGCTCTTTTCTACAAAGCAGAGTGTGTTTCTTGTAAGGCGAGCTAGGGTTTGTTTCCCAGTCCTAAACGGAGTTGAATCCCATGCAGTTTCTGGTCCTACGAGCAAGAGTTGTTTTCTGCTAAGAAGAGTCACTATTGTGCTCCCATTGCCATACACAGTGCAAATAGCACTCGCGTCTGTTCCCAGCAAGTACAGTGTATTGGACTGAAGAGAAGCTACTGTTCTTGTCAGTTTCCTAAGCAGAGTTGAACTAGATATGGCCCGTGTGTGTAGGAAGCACAGTTCTTTTGTTCTGAGCAATCTCACTGTTCTGGCCCTATAGGAAACACAGGGGAGTAGAAGAGTGCTCTTTTCTCAAAAGCAGAGTGTGTTTCTTGTAAGGCGAGCTAGGGTTTGTTTCTCAGTCCTAAACGGAGTTGAATCCCATGCAGTTTCTGGTCCTACGAGCAAGAGTTGTTTTCTGCCAAGAAGAGTCACTATTGCGTTCCCATTGTCATACACAGTGCAAATAGCACTCGCGTCTGTTCCCAGCAAGTACAGTGTATTGGACTGAAGAGAAGCTACTGTTCTTGTCAGTTTCCTAAGCAGAGTTGAACTAGATATGGCCCGTGTGTGTAGGAAGCACAGTTCTTTTGTTCTGAGCAAGCTCACTGTTCTGGCCCTATAGGAAACACAGGGGAGTAGAAGAGTGCTCTTTTCTCAAAAGCAGAGTGTGTTTCTTGTAAGGCGAGCTAGGGTTTGTTTCCCAGTCCTAAACGGAGTTGAATCCCATGCAGTTTCTGGTCCTACGAGCAAGAGTTGTTTTCTGCTAAGAAGAGTCACTATTGCGCTCCCATTGCCATACACAGTGCAAATAGCACTCGCATATGTTCCCAGCAAGTACAGTGTATTGGACTGAAGAAAAGCTACCGTTCTTGTCAGTTTCCTAAGCAGAGTTGAACTAGATATGGCCCGTGTGTGTAGGAAGCACAGTTCTTTTGTTCTGAGCAAGCTCACTGTTCTGGCCTTTTAGGAAACACAGGGGAGTAGAAGAGTGCTCTTTTCTCAAAAGCAGAGTGTGTTTCTTGTAAGGCGAGCTAGGGTTTGTTTCCCAGTCCTAAACAGAGTTGAATCCCATGCAGTTTCTGGTCCTACGAGCAAGAGTTGTTTTCTGCTAAGAAGAGTCACTATTGCGCTCCCATTGCCATACACAGTGCAAATAGCACTCTCGTCTGTTCCCAGCAAGTACAGTGTATTGGACTGAAGAGAAGCTACTGTTCTTGTCAGTTTCCTAAGCAGAGTTGAACTAGATATGGCCCGTGTGTGTAGGAAGCACAGTTCTTTTGTTCTGAGCAAGCTCACTGTTCTGGCCCTATAGGAAACACAGGGGAGTAGAAGAGTGCTCTTTTCTCAAAAGCAGAGTGTGTTTCTTGTAAGGCGAGCTAGGGTTTGTTTCCCAGTCCTAAACGGAGTTGAATCCCATGCAGTTTCTGGTCCTACGAGCAAGAGTTGTTTTCTGCTAAGAAGAGTCACTATTGCGCTCCCATTGCCATACACAGTGCAAATAGCACTCGCGTCTGTTCCCAGCAAGTACAGTGTATTGGACTGAAGAGAAGCTACTGTTCTTGTCAGTTTCCTAAGCAGAGTTGAACTAGATATGGCCCGTGTGTGTAGGAAGCACAGTTCTTTTGTTCTGAGCAAGCTCACTGTTCTGGCCCTATAGGAAACACAGGGGAGTAGAAGAGTGCTCTTTTCTCAAAAGCAGAGTGTGTTTCTTGTAAGGCGATCTAGGGTTTGTTTCCCAGTCCTAAACGGAGTTGAATCCCATGCAGTTTCTGGTCCTACGAGCAAGAGTTGTTTTCTGCTAAGAAGAGTCACTATTGCACTCCCATTGCATTACACAGTGCAAATAGCACTCGCGTCTGTTCCCAGCAAGTACAGTGTATTGGACTGAAGAGAAGCTACTGTTCTTGTCAGTTTCCTAAGCAGAGTTGAACTAGATATGGCCCGTGTGTGTAGGAAGCACAGTTCTTTTGTTCTGAGCAAGCTCACTGTTCTGGCCCTATAGGAAACACAGGGGAGTAGAAGAGTGCTCTTTTCTCAAAAGCAGAGTGTGTTTCTTGTAAGGCGAGCTAGGGTTTGTTTCCCAGTCCTAAACGGAGTTGAATCCCATGCAGTTTCTGGTCCTACGAGCAAGAGTTGTTTTCTGCTAAGAAGAGTCACTATTGCGCTCCCATTGCCATACACAGTGCAAATAGCACTCGCGTCTGTTCCCAGCAAGTACAGTCAGTGTATTGGACTGAAGAGAAGCTACTGTTCTTGTCAGTTTCCTAAGCAGAGTTGAACTAGATATGGCCCGTGTGTGTAGGAAGCACAGTTCTTTTGTTCTGAGCAAGCTCACTGTTCTGGCCCTATAGGAAACACAGGAGAGTAGAAGAGTGCTCTTTTCTCAAAAGCAGAGTGTGTTTCTTGTAAGGCGAGCTAGGGTTTGTTTCCCAGTCCTAAACGGAGTTGAATCCCATGCAGTTTCTGGTCCTACGAGCAAGAGTTGTTTTCTGCTAAGAAGAGTCACTATTGCGCTTCCATTGCCATACACAGTGCAAATAGCACTCGTGTCTGTTCCCAGCAAGTACAGTGTATTGGACTGAAGAGAAGCTACTGTTCTTGTCAGTTTCCTAAGCAGAGTTGAACTAGATATGGCCCGTGTGTGTAGGAAGCACAGTTCTTTTGTTCTGAGCAAGCTCACTGTTCTGGCCCTATAGGAAACACAGGAGAGTAGAAGAGTGCTCTTTTCTCAAAAGCAGAGTGTGTTTCTTGTAAGGCGATCTAGGGTTTGTTTCCCAGTCCTAAACGGAGTTGAATCCCATGCAGTTTCTGGTCCTACGAGCAAGAGTTGTTTTCTGCTAAGAAGAGTCACTATTGCGCTCCCATTGCCATACACAGTGCAAATAGCACTCGCGTCTGTTCCCAGCAAGTACAGTGTATTGGACTGAAGAGAAGCTACTGTTCTTGTCAGTTTCCTAAGCAGAGTTGAACTAGATATGGCCCGTGTGTGTAGGAAGCACAGTTCTTTTGTTCTGAGCAAGCTCACTGTTCTGGCCCTATAGGAAACACAGGGGAGTAGAAGAGTGCTCTTTTCTCAAAAGCAGAGTGTGTTTCTTGTAAGGCGAGCTAGGGTTTGTATCCCAGTCCTAAACGGAGTTGAATCCCATGCAGTTTCTGGTCCTACGAGCAAGAGTTGTTTTCTGCTAAGAAGAGTCACTATTGCGCTCCCATTGCCATACACAGTGCAAATAGCACTCGCGTCTGTTCCCAGCAAGTACAGTGTATTGGACTGAAGAGAAGCTACTGTTCTTGTCAGTTTCCTAAGCAGAGTTGAACTAGATATGGCCCGTGTGTGTAGGAAGCACAGTTCTTTTGTTCTGAGCAAGCTCACTGTTCTGGCCCTATAGGAAACACAGGGGAGTAGAAGAGTGCTCTTTTCTCAAAAGCAGAGTGTGTTTCTTGTAAGGCGAGCTAGGGTTTGTTTCCCAGTCCTAAAAGGAGTTGAATCCCATGCAGTTTCTGGTCCTACGAGCAAGAGTTGTTTTCTGCTAAGAAGAGTCACTATTGCGCTCCCATTGCCATACACAGTGCAAATAGCACTCGCGTCTGTTCCCAGCAAGTACAGTCAGTGTATTGGACTGAAGAGAAGCTACTGTTCTTGTCAGTTTCCTAAGCAGAGTTGAACTAGATATGGCCCGTGTGTGTAGGAAGCACAGTTCTTTTCTTGTGAGCAAGCTCACTGTTCTGGCCCTATAGGAAACACAGGAGAGTAGAAGAGTGCTCTTTTCTCAAAAGCAGAGTGTGTTTCTTGTAAGGCGAGCTAGGGTTTGTTTCCCAGTCCTAAACGGAGTTGAATCCCATGCAGTTTCTGGTCCTACAAGCAAGAGTTGTTTTCTGCTAAGAAGAGTCACTATTACGCTCCCATTGCCATACACAGTGCAAATAGCACTCGCGTCTGTTCCCAGCAAGTACAGTCAGTGTATTGGACTGAAGAGAAGCTACTGTTCTTGTCAGTTTCCTAAGCAGAGTTGAACTAGATATGGCCCGTGTGTGTAGGAAGCACAGTTCTTTTGTTCTGAGCAAGCTTACTGTTCTGGCCCTATAGGAAACACAGGAGAGTAGAAGAGTGCTCTTTTCTCAAAAGCAGAGTGTGTTTCTTGTAAGGCGAGCTAGGGTTTGTTTCCCAGTCCTAAACGGAGTTGAATCCCATGCAGTTTCTGGTCCTACGAGCAAGAGTTGTTTTCTGCTAAGAAGAGTCACTATTGCGCTTCCATTGCCATACACAGTGCAAATAGCACTCGCGTCTGTTCCCAGCAAGTACAGTGTATTGGACTGAAGAGAAGCTACTGTTCTGGTCAGTTTCCTAAGCAGAGTTGAACTAGATATGGCCCGTGTGTGTAGGAAGCACAGTTCTTTTGTTCTGAGCAAGCTCACTGTTCTGGCCCTATAGGAAACACAGGGGAGTAGAAGAGTGCTCTTTTCTACAAAGCAGAGTGTGTTTCTTGTAAGGCGAGCTAGGGTTTGTTTCCCAGTCCTAAACGGAGTTGAATCCCATGCAGTTTCTGGTCCTACGAGCAAGAGTTGTTTTCTGCTAAGAAGAGTCACTATTGCGCTCCCATTGCCATACACAGTGCAAATAGCACTCGCGTCTGTTCCCAGCAAGTACAGTGTATTGGACTGAAGAGAAGCTACTGTTCTTGTCAGTTTCCTAAGCAGAGTTGAACTAGATATGGCCCGTGTGTGT
Source organism: Peromyscus eremicus (assembly GCF_949786415.1). Taxonomy (NCBI): domain Eukaryota; kingdom Metazoa; phylum Chordata; class Mammalia; order Rodentia; family Cricetidae; genus Peromyscus; species Peromyscus eremicus. The sequence goes on from NW_026734848.1 coordinate 153,353, forward strand.
AGGAAGCACAGTTCTTTTGTTCTGAGCAATCTCACTGTTCTGGCCCTATAGGAAACACAGGGGAGTAGAAGAGTGCTGTTTTCTCAAAAGCAGAGTGTGTTTCTTGTAAGGCGAGCTAGGGTTTGTTTCCCAGTCCTAAACGGAGTTGAATCCCATGCAGTTTCTGGTCCTATGAGCAAGAGTTGTTTTCTGCTAAGAAGAGTCACTATTGCGCTCCCATTTCCATACACAGTGCAAATAGCACTCGCGTCTGTTCCCAGCAAGTACAGTGTATTGGACTGAAGAGAAGCTACTGTTCTTGTCAGTTTCCTAAGCAGAGTTGAACTAGATATGGCCCGTGTGTGTAGGAAGCACAGTTCTTTTGTTCTGAGCAAGCTCACTGTTCTGGCCTTTTAGGAAACACAGGGGAGTAGAAGAGTGCTCTTTTCTCAAAAGCAGAGTGTGTTTCTTGTAAGGCGAGCTAGGGTTTGTTTCCCAGTCCTAAACGGAGTTGAATCCCATGCAGTTTCTGGTCCTACGAGCAAGAGTTGTTTTCTGCTAAGAAGAGTCACTATTGCGCTCCCATTGTCATACACAGTTGAAATAGCACTCGCGTCTGTTCCCAGCAAGTACAGTGTATTAGACTGAAGAGAAGCTACTGTTCTTGTCAGTTTCCTAAGCAGAGTTGAACTAGATATGGCCCGTGTGTGTAGGAAGCACAGTTCTTTTGTTCTGAGCAAGCTCACTGTTCTGGCCCTATAGGAAACACAGGGGAGTAGAAGAGTGCTCTTTTCTCAAAAGCAGAGTGTGTTTCTTGTAAGGCGATCTAGGGTTTGTTTCCCAGTCCTAAACGGAGTTGAATCCCATGCAGTTTCTGGTCCTACGAGCAAGAGTTGTTTTCTGCTAAGAAGAGTCATTATTGCGCTCCCATTGCCATACACAGTGCAAATAGCACTCGAGTCTGTTCCCAGCAAGTACAGTGTATTGGACTGAAGAAAAGCTACTGTTCTTGTCAGTTTCCTAAGCAGAGTTGAACTAGATATGGCCCGTGTGTGTAGGAAGCACAGTTCTTTTGTTCTGAGCAAGCTCACTGTTCTGGCCTTTTAGGAAACACAGGGGAGTAGAAGAGTGCTCTTTTCTCAAAAGCAGAGTGTGTTTCTTGTAAGGCGAGCTAGGGTTTGTTTCCCAGTCCTAAACGGAGTTGAATCCCATGCAGTTTCTGGTCCTACGAGCAAGAGTTGTTTTCTGCTAAGAAGAGTCACTATTGCGCTCCCATTGCCATACACAGTGCAAATAGCACTCGAGTCTGTTCCCAGCAAGTACAGTGTATTGGACTGAAGAGAAGCTACTGTTCTTGTCAGTTTCCTAAGCAGAGTTGATCTAGATATGGCCCGTGTGTGTAGGAAGCACAGTTCTTTTGTTCTGAGCAAGCTCACTGTTCTGGCCCTATAGGAAACACAGGGGAGTAGAAGAGTGCTCTTTTCTCAAAAGCAGAGTGTGTTTCTTGTAAGGAGAGCTAGGGTTTGTTTCCCAGTCCTAAACGGAGTTGAATCCCATGCAGTTTCTGGTCCTACGAGCAAGAGTTGTTTTCTGCTAAGAAGAGTCACTATTGCGCTCCCATTGCCATACACAGTGCAAATAGCACTCGCGTCTGTTCCCAGCAACTACAGTGTATTGGACTGAAGAGAAGCTACTGTTCTTGTCAGTTTCCTAAGCAGAGTTGAACTAGATATGGCCCGTGTGTGTAGGAAGCACAGTTCTTTTGTTCTGAGCAAGCTCACTGTTCTGGCCCTATAGGAAACACAGGGGAGTAGAAGAGTGCTCTTTTCTCAAAAGCAGAGTGTGTTTCTTGTAAGGCGAGCTAGGGTTTGTTTCCCAGTCCTAAACGGAGTTGAATCCCATGCAGTTTCTGGTCCTACGAGCAAGAGTTGTTTTCTGCTAAGAAGAGTCACTATTGCGCTCCCATTGCCATACACAGTGCAAATAGCACTCGCGTCTGTTCCCAGCAACTACAGTGTATTGGACTGAAGAGAAGCTACTGTTCTTGTCAGTTTCCTAAGCAGAGTTGAACTAGATATGGCCCGTGTGTGTAGGAAGCACAGTTCTTTTGTTCTGAGCAAGCTCACTGTTCTGGCCCTATAGGAAACACAGGGGAGTAGAAGAGTGCTCTTTTCTCAAAAGCAGAGTGTGTTTCTTGTAAGGCGAGCTAGGGTTTGTTTCCCAGTCCTAAACGGAGTTGAATCCCATGCAGTTTCTGGTCCTACGAGCAAGAGTTGTTTTCTGCTAAGAAGAGTCACTATTGCACTCCCATTGCCATACACAGTGCAAATAGCACTCGCGTCTGTTCCCAGCAAGTACAGTCAGTGTATTGGACTGAAGAGAAGCTACTGTTCTTGTCAGTTTCCTAAGCAGAGTTGAACTAGATATGGCCCGTGTGTGTAGGAAGCACAGTTCTTTTGTTGTGAGCAAGCTCACTGTTCTGGCCCTATAGGAAACACAGGAGAGTAGAAGAGTGCTCTTTTCTCAAAAGCAGAGTGTGTTTCTTGTAAGGCGAGCTAGGGTTTGTTTCCCAGTCCTAAACGGAGTTGAATCCCATGCAGTTTCTGGTCCTACGAGCAAGAGTTGTTTTCTGCTAAGAAGAGTCACTATTGCGCTCCCATTGCCATACACAGTGCAAATAGCACTGGCGTCTGTTCCCAGCAAGTACAGTCAGTGTATTGGACTGAAGAGAAGCTACTGTTCTTGTCAGTTTCCTAAGCAGAGTTGAACTAGATATGGCCCGTGTGTGTAGGAAGCACAGTTCTTTTGTTGTGAGCAAGCTCACTGTTCTGGCCCTATAGGAAACACAGGAGAGTAGAAGAGTGCTCTTTTCTCAAAAGCAGAGTGTGTTTCTTGTAAGGCGAGCTAGGGTTTGTTTCCCAGTCCTAAACGGAGTTGAATCCCATGCAGTTTCTGGTCCTACGAGCAAGAGTTGTTTTCTGCTAAGAAGAGTCACTATTGCGCTCCCATTGCCATACACAGTGCAAATAGCACTCGCGTCTGTTCCCAGCAAGTACAGTCAGTGTATTGGACTGAAGAGAAGCTACTGTTCTTGTCAGTTTCCTAAGCAGAGTTGAACTAGATATGGCCCGTGTGTGTAGGAAGCACAGTTCTTTTGTTCTGAGCAAGCTTACTGTTCTGGCCCTATAGGAAACACAGGAGAGTAGAAGAGTGCTCTTTTCTCAAAAGCAGAGTGTGTTTCTTGTAAGGCGAGCTAGGGTTTGTTTCCCAGTCCTAAACGGAGTTGAATCCCATGCAGTTTCTGGTCCTACGAGCAAGAGTTGTTTTCTGCTAAGAAGAGTCACTATTGCGCTCCCATTGTCATACACAGTTGAAATAGCACTCGCGTCTGTTCCCAGCAAGTACAGTGTATTAGACTGAAGAGAAGCTACTGTTCTTGTCAGTTTCCTAAGCAGAGTTGAACTAGATATGGCCCGTGTGTGTAGGAAGCACAGTTCTTTTGTTCTGAGCAAGCTCACTGTTCTGGCCCTATAGGAAACACAGGGGAGTAGAAGAGTGCTCTTTTCTCAAAAGCAGAGTGTGTTTCTTGTAAGGCGATCTAGGGTTTGTTTCCCAGTCCTAAACGGAGTTGAATCCCATGCAGTTTCTGGTCCTACGAGCAAGAGTTGTTTTCTGCTAAGAAGAGTCATTATTGCGCTCCCATTGCCATACACAGTGCAAATAGCACTCGAGTCTGTTCCCAGCAAGTACAGTGTATTGGACTGAAGAAAAGCTACTGTTCTTGTCAGTTTCCTAAGCAGAGTTGAACTAGATATGGCCCGTGTGTGTAGGAAGCACAGTTCTTTTGTTCTGAGCAAGCTCACTGTTCTGGCCTTTTAGGAAACACAGGGGAGTAGAAGAGTGCTCTTTTCTCAAAAGCAGAGTGTGTTTCTTGTAAGGCGAGCTAGGGTTTGTTTCCCAGTCCTAAACGGAGTTGAATCCCATGCAGTTTCTGGTCCTACGAGCAAGAGTTGTTTTCTGCTAAGAAGAGTCACTATTGCGCTCCCATTGCCATACACAGTGCAAATAGCACTCGAGTCTGTTCCCAGCAAGTACAGTGTATTGGACTGAAGAGAAGCTACTGTTCTTGTCAGTTTCCTAAGCAGAGTTGATCTAGATATGGCCCGTGTGTGTAGGAAGCACAGTTCTTTTGTTCTGAGCAAGCTCACTGTTCTGGCCCTATAGGAAACACAGGGGAGTAGAAGAGTGCTCTTTTCTCAAAAGCAGAGTGTGTTTCTTGTAAGGAGAGCTAGGGTTTGTTTCCCAGTCCTAAACGGAGTTGAATCCCATGCAGTTTCTGGTCCTACCAGCAAGAGTTGTTTTCTGCTAAGAAGAGTCACTATTGCGCTCCCATTGCCATACACAGTGCAAATAGCACTCGCGTCTGTTCCCAGCAACTACAGTGTATTGGACTGAAGAGAAGCTACTGTTCTTGTCAGTTTCCTAAGCAGAGTTGAACTAGATATGGCCCGTGTGTGTAGGAAGCACAGTTCTTTTGTTCTGAGCAAGCTCACTGTTCTGGCCCTATAGGAAACACAGGAGAATAGAAGAGTGCTCTTTTCTCAAAAGCAGAGTGTGTTTCTTGTAAGGCGAGCTAGGGTTTGTTTCCCAGTCCTAAACGGAGTTGAATCCCATGCAGTTTCTGGTCCTACGAGCAAGAGTTGTTTTCTGCTAAGAAGAGTCACTATTGCGCTCCCATTGCCATACACAGTGCAAATAGCACTCGCTTCTGTTCCCAGCAAGTACAGTGTATTGAACTGAAGAGAAGCTACTGTTCTTGTCAGTTTCCTAAGCAGAGTTGAACTAGATATGGCCCGTGTGTGTAGGAAGCACAGTTCTTTTGTTCTGAGCAAGCTCACTGTTCTGGCCCTATAGGAAACACAGGGGAGTAGAAGAGTGCTCTTTTCTCAAAAGCAGAGTGTGTTTCTTGTAAGGCGAGCTAGGGTTTGTTTCCCAGTCCTAAACGGAGTTGAATCCCATGCAGTTTCTGGTCCTACGAGCAAGAGTTGTTTTCTGCTAAGAAGAGTCACTATTGCGCTCCCATTGCCATACACAGTGCAAATAGCACTGGCATCTGTTCCCAGCAAGTACAGTGTATTGGACTGAAGAGAAGCTACTGTTCTTGTCAGTTTCCTAAGCAGAGTTGAACTAGATATGGCCCGTGTGTGTAGGAAGCACAGTTCTTTTGTTCTGAGCAAGCTCACTGTTCTGGCCTTTTAGGAAACACAGGGGAGTAGAAGAGTGCTCTTTTCTCAAAAGCAGAGTGTGTTTCTTGTAAGGCGAGCTAGGGTTTGTTTCCCAGTCCTAAACGGAGTTGAATCCCATGCAGTTTCTGGTCCTACGAGCAAGAGTTGTTTTCTGCTAAGAAGAGTCACTATTGCGCTCCCATTGCCATACACAGTGCAAATAGCACTCGCGTCTGTTCCCAGCAAGTACAGTGTATTGGACTGAAGAAAAGCTACTGTTCTTGTCAGTTTCCTAAGCAGAGTTGAACTAGATATGGCCCGTGTGTGTAGGAAGCACAGTTCTTTTGTTCTGAGCAAGCTCACTGTTCTGGCCTTTTAGGAAACACAGGGGAGTAGAAGAGTGCTCTTTTCTCAAAAGCAGAGTGTGTTTCTTGTAAGGCGAGCTAGGGTTTGTTTCCCAGTCCTAAACGGAGTTAAATCCCATGCAGTTTCTGGTCCTACGAGCAAGAGTTGTTTTCTGCTAAGAAGAGTCACTATTGCGCTCCCATTGCCATACACAGTGCAAATAGCACTCGAGTCTGTTCCCAGCAAGTACAGTGTATTGGACTGAAGAAAAGCTACTGTTCTTGTCAGTTTCCTAAGCAGAGTTGATCTAGATTTGGCCCGTGTGTGTAGGAAGCACAGTTCTTTTGTTCTGAGCAAGCTCACTGTTCTGGCCCTATAGGAAACACAGGAGAGTAGAAGAGTGCTCTTTTCTCAAAAGCAGAGTGTGTTTCTTGTAAGGCGAGCTAGGGTTTGTTTCCCAGTCCTAAACGGAGTTGAATCCCATGCAGTTTCTGGTCCTACGAGCAAGAGTTGTTTTCTGCTAAGAAGAGTCACTATTGCGCTCCCATTGCCATACACAGTGCAAATAGCACTCGAGTCTGTTCCCAGCAAGTACAGTGTATTGGACTGAAGAGAAGCTACTGTTCTTGTCAGTTTCCTAAGCAGAGTTGATCTAGATATGGCCCGTGTGTGTAGGAAGCACAGTTCTTTTGTTCTGAGCAAGCTCACTGTTCTGGCCCTATAGGAAACACAGGGGAGTAGAAGAGTGCTCTTTTCTCAAAAGCAGAGTGTGTTTCTTGTAAGGCGAGCTAGGGTTTGTTTCCCAGTCCTAAACGGAGTTGAATCCCATGCAGTTTCTGGTCCTACCAGCAAGAGTTGTTTTCTGCTAAGAAGAGTCACTATTGCGCTCCCATTGCCATACACAGTGCAAATAGCACTCGCGTCTGTTCCCAGCAACTACAGTGTATTGGACTGAAGAGAAGCTACTGTTCTTGTCAGTTTCCTAAGCAGAGTTGAACTAGATATGGCCCGTGTGTGTAGGAAGCACAGTTCTTTTGTTCTGAGCAAGCTCACTGTTCTGGCCCTATAGGAAACACAGGAGAATAGAAGAGTGCTCTTTTCTCAAAAGCAGAGTGTGTTTCTTGTAAGGCGAGCTAGGGTTTGTTTCCCAGTCCTAAACGGAGTTGAATCCCATGCAGTTTCTGGTCCTACGAGCAAGAGTTGTTTTCTGCTAAGAAGAGTCACTATTGCGCTCCCATTGCCATACACAGTGCAAATAGCACTCGCTTCTGTTCCCAGCAAGTACAGTGTATTGAACTGAAGAGAAGCTACTGTTCTTGTCAGTTTCCTAAGCAGAGTTGAACTAGATATGGCCCGTGTGTGTAGGAAGCACAGTTCTTTTGTTCTGAGCAAGCTCACTGTTCTGGCCCTATAGGAAACACAGGGGAGTAGAAGAGTGCTCTTTTCTCAAAAGCAGAGTGTGTTTCTTGTAAGGCGAGCTAGGGTTTGTTTCCCAGTCCTAAACGGAGTTGAATCCCATGCAGTTTCTGGTCCTACGAGCAAGAGTTGTTTTCTGCTAAGAAGAGTCACTATTGCGCTCCCATTGCCATACACAGTGCAAATAGCACTGGCATCTGTTCCCAGCAAGTACAGTGTATTGGACTGAAGAGAAGCTACTGTTCTTGTCAGTTTCCTAAGCAGAGTTGAACTAGATATGGCCCGTGTGTGTAGGAAGCACAGTTCTTTTGTTCTGAGCAAGCTCACTGTTCTGGCCTTTTAGGAAACACAGGGGAGTAGAAGAGTGCTCTTTTCTCAAAAGCAGAGTGTGTTTCTTGTAAGGCGAGCTAGGGTTTGTTTCCCAGTCCTAAACGGAGTTGAATCCCATGCAGTTTCTGGTCCTACGAGCAAGAGTTGTTTTCTGCTAAGAAGAGTCACTATTGCGCTCCCATTGCCATACACAGTGCAAATAGCACTCGCGTCTGTTCCCAGCAAGTACAGTGTATTGGACTGAAGAAAAGCTACTGTTCTTGTCAGTTTCCTAAGCAGAGTTGAACTAGATATGGCCCGTGTGTGTAGGAAGCACAGTTCTTTTGTTCTGAGCAAGCTCACTGTTCTGGCCTTTTAGGAAACACAGGGGAGTAGAAGAGTGCTCTTTTCTCAAAAGCAGAGTGTGTTTCTTGTAAGGCGAGCTAGGGTTTGTTTCCCAGTCCTAAACGGAGTTAAATCCCATGCAGTTTCTGGTCCTACGAGCAAGAGTTGTTTTCTGCTAAGAAGAGTCACTATTGCGCTCCCATTGCCATACACAGTGCAAATAGCACTCGAGTCTGTTCCCAGCAAGTACAGTGTATTGGACTGAAGAAAAGCTACTGTTCTTGTCAGTTTCCTAAGCAGAGTTGATCTAGATTTGGCCCGTGTGTGTAGGAAGCACAGTTCTTTTGTTCTGAGCAAGCTCACTGTTCTGGCCCTATAGGAAACACAGGGGAGTAGAAGAGTGCTCTTTTCTCAAAAGCAGAGTGTGTTTCTTGTAAGGCGAGCTAGGGTTTGTTTCCCAGTCCTAAACGGAGTTGAATCCCATGCAGTTTCTGGTCCTACGAGCAAGAGTTGTTTTCTGCTAAGAAGAGTCACTATTGCGCTCCCATTGCCATACACAGTGCAAATAGCACTCGCGTCTGTTCCCAGCAACTACAGTGTATTGGACTGAAGAGAAGCTACTGTTCTTGTCAGTTTCGTAAGCAGAGTTGAACTAGATATGGCCCGTGTGTGTAGGAAGCACAGTTCTTTTGTTCTGAGCAAGCTCACTGTTCTGGCCCTATAGGAAACACAGGGGAGTAGAAGAGTGCTCTTTTCTCAAAAGCAGAGTGTGTTTCTTGTAAGGCGAGCTAGGGTTTGTTTCCCAGTCCTAAACGGAGTTGAATCCCATGCAGTTTCTGGTCCTACGAGCAAGAGTTGTTTTCTGCTAAGAAGAGTCACTATTGCACTCCCATTGCCATACACAGTGCAAATAGCACTCGCGTCTGTTCCCAGCAAGTACAGTCAGTGTATTGGACTGAAGAGAAGCTACTGTTCTTGTCAGTTTCCTAAGCAGAGTTGAACTAGATATGGCCCGTGTGTGTAGGAAGCACAGTTCTTTTGTTGTGAGCAAGCTCACTGTTCTGGCCCTATAGGAAACACAGGAGAGTAGAAGAGTGCTCTTTTCTCAAAAGCAGAGTGTGTTTCTTGTAAGGCGAGCTAGGGTTTGTTTCCCAGTCCTAAACGGAGTTGAATCCCATGCAGTTTCTGGTCCTACGAGCAAGAGTTGTTTTCTGCTAAGAAGAGTCACTATTGCGCTCCCATTGCCATACACAGTGCAAATAGCACTGGCGTCTGTTCCCAGCAAGTACAGTCAGTGTATTGGACTGAAGAGAAGCTACTGTTCTTGTCAGTTTCCTAAGCAGAGTTGAACTAGATATGGCCCGTGTGTGTAGGAAGCACAGTTCTTTTGTTGTGAGCAAGCTCACTGTTCTGGCCCTATAGGAAACACAGGAGAGTAGAAGAGTGCTCTTTTCTCAAAAGCAGAGTGTGTTTCTTGTAAGGCGAGCTAGGGTTTGTTTCCCAGTCCTAAACGGAGTTGAATCCCATGCAGTTTCTGGTCCTACGAGCAAGAGTTGTTTTCTGCTAAGAAGAGTCACTATTGCGCTCCCATTGCCATACACAGTGCAAATAGCACTCGCGTCTGTTCCCAGCAAGTACAGTCAGTGTATTGGACTGAAGAGAAGCTACTGTTCTTGTCAGTTTCCTAAGCAGAGTTGAACTAGATATGGCCCGTGTGTGTAGGAAGCACAGTTCTTTTGTTCTGAGCAAGCTTACTGTTCTGGCCCTATAGGAAACACAGGAGAGTAGAAGAGTGCTCTTTTCTCAAAAGCAGAGTGTGTTTCTTGTAAGGCGAGCTAGGGTTTGTTTCCCAGTCCTAAACGGAGTTGAATCCCATGCAGTTTCTGGTCCTACGAGCAAGAGTTGTTTTCTGCTAAGAAGAGTCACTATTGCGCTCCCATTGCCATACACAGTGCAAATAGCACTCGCGTCGTTCCCAGCAAGTACAGTGTATTGGACTGAAGAGAAGCTACTGTTCTTGTCAGTTTCCTAAGCAGAGTTGAACTAGATATGGCCCGTGTGTGTAGGAAGCACAGTTCTTTTGTTCTGAGCAAGCTCACTGTTCTGGCCCTATAGGAAACACAGGGGAGTAGAAGAGTGCTGTTTTCTCAAAAGCAGAGTGTGTTTCTTGTAAGGCGAGCTAGGGTTTGTTTCCCAGTCCTAAACGGAGTTGAATCCCATGCAGTTTCTGGTCCTACGAGCAAGAGTTGTTTTCTGCTAAGAAGAGTCACTATTGCGCTCCCATTTCCATACACAGTGCAAATAGCACTCGCGTCTGTTCCCAGCAAGTACAGTGTATTGGACTGAAGAGAAGCTACTGTTCTTGTCAGTTTCCTAAGCAGAGTTGAACTAGATATGGCCCGTGTGTGTAGGAAGCACAGTTCTTTTGTTCTGAGCAAGCTCACTGTTCTGGCCCTATAGGAAACACAGGGGAGTAGAAGAGTGCTCTTTTCTCAAAAGCAGAGTGTGTTTCTTGTAAGGCGATCTAGGGTTTGTTTCCCAGTCCTAAACGGAGTTGAATCCCATGCAGTTTCTGGTCCTACGAGCAAGAGTTGTTTTCTGCTAAGAAGAGTCACTATTGCGCTCCCATTGCCATACACAGTGCAAATAGCACTCGCGTCTGTTCCCAGCAAGTACAGTGTATTGGACTGAAGAAAAGCTACTGTTCTTGTCAGTTTCCTAAGCAGAGTTGAACTAGATATGGCCCGTGTGTGTAGGAAGCACAGTTCTTTTGTTCTGAGCAAGCTCACTGTTCTGGCCTTTTAGGAAACACAGGGGAGTAGAAGAGTGCTCTTTTCTCAAAAGCAGAGTGTGTTTCTTGTAAGGCGAGCTAGGGTTTGATCCCAGTCCTAAACGGAGTTGAATCCCATGCAGTTTCTGGTCCTACGAGCAAGAGTTGTTTTCTGCTAAGAAGAGTCACTATTGTGCTCCCATTGCCATACACAGTGCAAATAGCACTCGAGTCTGTTCCCAGCAAGTACAGTGTATTGGACTGAAGAGAAGCTACTGTTTTTGTCAGTTTCCTAAGCAGAGTTGAACTAGATATGGCCCGTGTGTGTAGGAAGCACAGTTCTTTTGTTCTGAGCAAGCTCACTGTTCTGGCCCTGTAGGAAACACAGGAGAGTAGAAGAGTGCTCTTTTCTCAAAAGCAGAGTGTGTTTCTTGTAAGGCGAGCTAGGGTTTGTTTCCCAGTCCTAAACGGAGTTGAATCCCATGCAGTTTCTGGTCCTACGAGCAAGAGTTGTTTTCTGCTAAGAAGAGTCACTATTGCGCTTCCATTGCCATACACAGTGCAAATAGCACTCGTGTCTGTTCCCAGCAAGTACAGTGTATTGGACTGAAGAGAAGCTACTGTTCTTGTCAGTTTCCTAAGCAGAGTTGAACTAGATATGGCCCGTGTGTGTAGGAAGCACAGTTCTTTTGTTGTGAGCAAGCTCACTGTTCTGGCCCTATAGGAAACACAGGGGAGTAGAAGAGTGCTCTTTTCTACAAAGCAGAGTGTGTTTCTTGTAAGGCGAGCTAGGGTTTGTTTCCCAGTCCTAAACGGAGTTGAATCCCATGCAGTTTCTGGTCCTACGAGCAAGAGTTGTTTTCTGCTAAGAAGAGTCACTATTGTGCTCCCATTGCCATACACAGTGCAAATAGCACTCGCGTCTGTTCCCAGCAAGTACAGTGTATTGGACTGAAGAGAAGCTACTGTTCTTGTCAGTTTCCTAAGCAGAGTTGAACTAGATATGGCCCGTGTGTGTAGGAAGCACAGTTCTTTTGTTCTGAGCAAGCTCACTGTTCTGGCCCTATAGGAAACACAGGGGAGTAGAAGAGTGCTCTTTTCTCAAAAGCAGAGTGTGTTTCTTGTAAGGCCATCTAGGGTTTGTTTCCCAGTCCTAAACGGAGTTGAATCCCATGCAGTTTCTGGTCCTACGAGCAAGAGTTGTTTTCTGCTAAGAAGAGTCACTATTGCGCTCCCATTGCCATACACAGTGCAAATAGCACTCGAGTCTGTTCCCAGCAAGTACAGTGTATTGGACTGAAGAAAAGCTACTGTTCTTGTCAGTTTCCTAAGCAGAGTTGAACTAGATATGGCCCGTGTTTGTAGGAAGCACAGTTCTTTTGTTCTGAGCAAGCTCACTGTTCTGGCCTTTTAGGAAACACAGGGGAGTAGAAGAGTGCTCTTTTCTCAAAAGCAGAGTGTGTTTCTTGTAAGGCGAGCTAGGGTTTGTTTCCCAGTCCTAAACGGAGTTGAATCCCATGCAGTTTCTGGTCCTAAGAGCAAGAGTTGTTTTCTGCTAAGAAGAGTCACTATTGCGCTCCCATTGCCATACACAGTGCAAATAGCACTCGAGTCTGTTCCCAGCAAGTACAGTGTATTGGACTGAAGAGAAGCTACTGTTCTTGTCAGTTTCCTAAGCAGAGTTGATCTAGATATGGCCCGTGTGTGTAGGAAGCACAGTTCTTTTGTTCTGAGCAAGCTCACTGTTCTGGCCCTATAGGAAACACAGGGGAGTAGAAGAGTGCTCTTTTCTCAAAAGCAGAGTGTGTTTCTTGTAAGGAGAGCTAGGGTTTGTTTCCCAGTCCTAAACGGAGTTGAATCCCATGCAGTTTCTGGTCCTACCAGCAAGAGTTGTTTTCTGCTAAGAAGAGTCACTATTGCGCTCCCATTGCCATACACAGTGCAAATAGCACTCGCGTCTGTTCCCAGCAACTACAGTGTATTGGACTGAAGAGAAGCTACTGTTCTTGTCAGTTTCCTAAGCAGAGTTGAACTAGATATGGCCCGTGTGTGTAGGAAGCACAGTTCTTTTGTTCTGAGCAAGCTCACTGTTCTGGCCCTATAGGAAACACAGGAGAGTAGAAGAGTGCTCTTTTCTCAAAAGCAGAGTGTGTTTCTTGTAAGGCGAGCTAGGGTTTGTTTCCCAGTCCTAAACGGAGTTGAATCCCATGCAGTTTCTGGTCCTACGAGCAAGAGTTGTTTTCTGCTAAGAAGAGTCACTATTGCGCTCCCATTGTCATACACAGTGCAAATAGCACTCGCGTCTGTTCCCAGCAAGTACAGTGTATTGGACTGAAGAGAAGCTACTGTTCTTGTCAGTTTCCTAAGCAGAGTTGAACTAGATATGGCCCGTGTGTGTAGGAAGCACAGTTCTTTTGTTCTGAGCAAGCTCACTGTTCTGGCCCTATAGGAAACACAGGGGAGTAGAAGAGTGCTCTTTTCTCAAAAGCAGAGTGTGTTTCTTGTAAGGCGAGCTAGGGTTTGTTTCCCAGTCCTAAACGGAGTTGAATCCCATGCAGTTTCTGGTCCTACGAGCAAGAGTTGTTTTCTGCTAAGAAGAGTCACTATTGCGCTCCCATTGCCATACACAGTGCAAATAGCACTCGCGTCTGTTCCCAGCAAGTACAGTGTATTGGACTGAAGAAAAGCTACTGTTCTTGTCAGTTTCCTAAGCAGAGTTGAACTAGATATGGCCCGTGTGTGTAGGAAGCACAGTTCTTTTGTTCTGAGCAAGCTCACTGTTCTGGCCCTATAGGAAACACAGGGGAGTAGAAGAGTGCTCTTTTCTCAAAAGCAGAGTGTGTTTCTTGTAAGGCGAGCTAGGGTTTGTTTCCCAGTCCTAAACGGAGTTGAATCCCATGCAGTTTCTGGTCCTACGAGCAAGAGTTGTTTTCTGCTAAGAAGAGTCACTATTGCGCTCCCATTGCCATACACAGTGCAAATAGCACTCGCGTCTGTTCCCAGCAAGTACAGTGTATTGGACTGAAGAGAAGCTACTGTTCTTGTCAGTTTCCTAAGCAGAGTTGAACTAGATATGGCCCGTGTGTGTAGGAAGCACAGTTCTTTTGTTCTGAGCAAGCTCACTGTTCTGGCCCTATAGGAAACACAGGAGAGTAGAAGAGTGCTCTTTTCTCAAAAGCAGAGTGTGTTTCTTGTAAGGCGAGCTAGGGTTTGTTTCCCAGTCCTAAACGGAGTTGAATCCCATGCAGTTTCTGGTCCTAGGAGCAAGAGTTGTTTTCTGCCAAGAAGAGTCACTATTGCGCTCCCATTGCCATACACAGTGCAAATAGCACTCGCGTCTGTTCCAGGCAAATACAGTGTATTGGACAGAAGAGAAGCTACTGTTCTTGTCAGTTTCCTAAGCAGAGTTGAACTAGATATGCCCCGTGTGTGTAGGAAGCACAGTTCTTTTGTTCTGAGCAAGCTCACTGTTCTGGCCCTATAGGAAACACAGGGGAGTAGAAGAGTGCTCTTTTCTCAAAAGCAGAGTGTGTTTCTTGTAAGGTGAGCTAGGGTTTGTTTCCCAGTCCTAAACGGAGTTGAATCCCATGCAGTTTCTGGTCCTACGAGCAAGAGTTGTTTTCTGCTAAGAAGAGTCACTATTGCGCTCCCATTGTCATACACAGTGCAAATAGCACTCGCGTCTGTTCCCAGCAAGTACAGTGTATTGGACTGAAGAGAAGCCACTGTTCTTGTCAGTTTCCTAAGCAGAGTTGAACTAGATATGGCCCGTGTGTGTAGGAAGCACAGTTCTTTTGTTCTGAGCAAGCTCACTGTTCTGGTCCTATAGGAAACACAGGAGAGTAGAAGAGTGCTCTTTTCTCAAAAGCAGAGTGTGTTTCTTGTAAGGCGAGCTAGGGTTTGTTTCCCAGTCCTAAACGGAGTTGAATCCCATGCAGTTTCTGGTCCTACGAGCAAGAGTTGTTTTCTGCTAAGAAGAGTCACTATTGTGCTCCCTTTTCCATACACAGTGCAAATAGCACTCGCGTCTGTTCCCAGCAAGTACAGTGTATTGGACTGAAGAGAAGCTACTGTTCTTGTCAGTTTCCTAAGCAGAGTTGAACTAGATATGGCCCGTGTGTGTAGGAAGCACAGTTCTTTTGTTCTGAGCAAGCTCACTCTTCTGGCCCTATAGGAAACACAGGAGAGTAGAAGAGTGCTCTTTTCTCAAAAGCAGAGTGTGTTTCTTGTAAGGCGAGCTAGGGTTTGTTTCCCAGTCCTAAACGGAGTTGAATCCCATGCAGTTTCTGGTCCTACGAGCAAGAGTTGTTTTCTGCCAAGAAGAGTCACTATTGCGCTCCCATTGCCATACACAGTGCAAATAGCACTCGCGTCTGTTCCAGGCAAATACAGTGTATTGGATAGAAGAGAGGCTACTGTTCTTGTCAGTTTCCTAAGCAGAGTTGAACTAGATATGCCCCGTGTGTGTAGGAAGCACAGTTCTTTTGTTCTGAGCAAGCTCACTGTTCTGGTCCTATAGGAAACACAGGAGAGTAGAAGAGTGCTCTTTTCTCAAAAGCAGAGTGTGTTTCTTGTAAGGCGAGCTAGGGTTTGTTTCCCAGTCCTAAACGGAGTTGAATCCCATGCAGTTTCTGGTCCTACGAGCAAGAGTTGTTTTCTGCTAAGAAGAGTCACTATTGTGCTCCCTTTGCCATACACAGTGCAAATAGCACTCGAGTCTGTTCCCAGCAAGTACAGTGTATTGGACTGAAGAGAAGCTACTGTTCTTGTCAGTTTCCTAAGCAGAGTTGAACTAGATATGGCCCGTGTGTGTAGGAAGCACAGTTCTTTTGTTCTGAGCAAGCTCACTCTTCTGGCCCTATAGGAAACACAGGAGAGTAGAAGAGTGCTCTTTTCTCAAAAGCAGAGTGTGTTTCTTGTAAGGCGAGCTAGGGTTTGTTTCCCAGTCCTAAACGGAGTTGAATCCCATGCAGTTTCTGGTCCTACGAGCAAGAGTTGTTTTCTGCCAAGAAGAGTCACTATTGCGCTCCCATTGCCATACACAGTGCAAATAGCACTCGCGTCTGTTCCAGGCAAATACAGTGTATTGGATAGAAGAGAGGCTACTGTTCTTGTCAGTTTCCTAAGCAGAGTTGAACTAGATATGCCCCGTGTGTGTAGGAAGCACAGTTCTTTTGTTCTGAGCAAGCTCACTGTTCTGGTCCTATAGGAAACACAGGAGAGTAGAAGAGTGCTCTTTTCTCAAAAGCAGAGTGTGTTTCTTGTAAGGCGAGCTAGGGTTTGTTTCCCAGTCCTAAACGGAGTTGAATCCCATGCAGTTTCTGGTCCTACGAGCAAGAGTTGTTTTCTGCTAAGAAGAGTCACTATTGTGCTCCCTTTGCCATACACAGTGCAAATAGCACTCGAGTCTGTTCCCAGCAAGTACAGTGTATTGGACTGAAGAGAAGCTACTGTTCTTGTCAGTTTCCTAAGCAGAGTTGAACTAGATATGGCCCGTGTGTGTAGGAAGCACAGTTCTTTTGTTCTGAGCAAGCTCACTCTTCTGGCCCTATAGGAAACACAGGAGAGTAGAAGAGTGCTCTTTTCTCAAAAGCAGAGTGAGTTTCTTGTAAGGCGAGCTAGGGTTTGTTTCCCAGTCCTAAACGGAGTTGAATCCCATGCAGTTTCTGGTCCTACGAGCAAAAGTTGTTTTCTGCAAAGAAGAGTCACTATTACACTGCCATTGCCATACACAGTGCAAATAGCACTCGCGTCTGTTCCCAGCAAGTACAGTGTATTGGACTGAAGAGAAGCTACTGTTCTTGTCAGTTTCCTAAGCAGAGTTGAACTAGATATGGCCCGTGTGTGTAGGAAGCACAGTTCTTTTGTTCTGAGCAAGCTCACTGTTCTGGCCCTATAGGAAACACAGGGGAGTAGAAGAGTGCTCTTTTCTCAAAAGCAGAGTGTGTTTCTTGTAAGGCGAGCTAGGGTTTGTTTCCCAGTCCTAAACGGAGTTGAATCCCATGCAGTTTCTGGTCCTACGAGCAAGAGTTGTTTTCTGCTAAGAAGAGTCACTATTGTGCTCCCATTGCCATACACAGTTGAAATAGCACTCGGGTCTGATCCCAGCAAATACAGTGTATTGGACAGAAGAGAAGCTACTGTTCTTGTCAGTTTCCTAAGCAGAGTTGAACTAGATATGGCCCGTGTGTGTAGGAAGCACAGTTCTTTTGTTCTGAGCAAGCTCACTTTTCTGGCCCTATAGGAAACACAGGAGAGTAGAAGAGTGCTCTTTTCTCAAAAGCAGAGTGTGTTTCTTGTAAGGCGAGCTAGGGTTTGTTTCCCAGTCCTAAACGGAGTTGAATCCCATGCAGTTTCTGGTCCTACGAGCAAGAGTTGTTTTCTGCTAAGAAGAGTCACTATTGTGCTCCCTTTGCCATACACAGTGCAAATAGCACTCGAGTCTGTTCCCAGCAAGTACAGTGTATTGGACTGAAGAGAAGCTACTGTTCTTGTCAGTTTCCTAAGCAGAGTTGAACTAGATATGGCCCGTGTGTGTAGGAAGCACAGTTCTTTTGTTCTGAGCAAGCTCACTCTTCTGGCCCTATAGGAAACACAGGAGAGTAGAAGAGTGCTCTTTTCTCAAAAGCAGAGTGAGTTTCTTGTAAGGCGAGCTAGGGTTTGTTTCCCAGTCCTAAACGGAGTTGAATCCCATGCAGTTTCTGGTCCTACGAGCAAAAGTTGTTTTCTGCAAAGAAGAGTCACTATTACACTGCCATTGCCATACACAGTGCAAATAGCACTCGCGTCTGTTCCCAGCAAGTACAGTGTATTGGACTGAAGAGAAGCTACTGTTCTTGTCAGTTTCCTAAGCAGAGTTGAACTAGATATGGCCCGTGTGTGTAGGAAGCACAGTTCTTTTGTTCTGAGCAAGCTCACTGTTCTGGCCCTATAGGAAACACAGGGGAGTAGAAGAGTGCTCTTTTCTCAAAAGCAGAGTGTGTTTCTTGTAAGGCGAGCTAGGGTTTGTTTCCCAGTCCTAAACCGAGTTGAATCCCATGCAGTTTCTGGTCCTACGAGCAAGAGTTGTTTTCTGCTAAGAAGAGTCACTATTGTGCTCCCATTGCCATACACAGTTGAAATAGCACTCGGGTCTGATCCCAGCAAATACAGTGTATTGGACAGAAGAGAAGCTACTGTTCTTGTCAGTTTCCTAAGCAGAGTTGAACTAGATAT
Source organism: Peromyscus eremicus (assembly GCF_949786415.1). Lineage (NCBI taxonomy): Eukaryota > Metazoa > Chordata > Mammalia > Rodentia > Cricetidae > Peromyscus > Peromyscus eremicus. Next base: position 170,957 of record NW_026734848.1, read on the forward strand.
GGCCCGTGTGTGTAGGAAGCACAGTTCTTTTGTTCTGAGCAAGCTCACTTTTCTGGCCCTATAGGAAACACAGGAGAGTAGAAGAGTGCTCTTTTCTCAAAAGCAGAGTGTGTTTCTTGTAAGGCGAGCTAGGGTTTGTTTCCCAGTCCTAAACGGAGTTGAATCCCATGCAGTTTCTGGTCCTACGAGCAAGAGTTGTTTTCTGCTAAGAAGAGTCACTATTGCGCTCCCATTGCCATGCACAGTGCAAACAGCACACGCGTCTGTTCCCAGCAAGTACAGAGTATTGGACTGAAGAGATTCTACTGTTCTTGTCAGTTTCCTAAGCATAGTTGAGCTAGATATGGCCCGTGTGTGTCGGAAGCACAGTTCTTTTGTTCTGTGGAAGCTCACTGTTCTGGCCCTACAGGAAACACAGAAGAGTAGAAGAGTGCTCTTTTTTCAAAAGTAGAGTGTGTTTCTTGTAAGGCCAGATAGCATTTGTTTCCCATTCATAAACGGAGTTGAATCACATGCAGTTTCTGTTCCTATGAGCAAGAGTTTTTTTCTGGTAAGGAAACTCACTATTGCACTCCCCTTGCTATAAACTGTGCAAATAGCACTCGTGTCTGTTCCCAGCAAGTACAGTGTATTGGACTGAAGAGAAGCTAGTGTACTTGTCAGTTTCCTAAGATGAGGGAACTGGATATGGCCGGTGTGTGGATGAAGCACAGTTCTTTTACTCTGAGCAAGCTCACTCTTCCTTCCCTATAGAAAACACAGTAGAGAAGAAGAGTGCTCTTTTCTCAAAAGCAGAGTGTGTTTCTTGTAAGGAGAGCTAGTGTTTGTTTCCCATTCATAAAATGAGTTAAATCACATGCAGTTTCTTGTCCTACAAACAAGAGTTGTTTTCTGGTAAGGAAAGTCACTAGTGCGCTCCCATTGTCATATGCAGTGCAAATCGACCTCGCGTCCGTTCTCAATTCAGTACAGTGTATTGTACTGAAGAGAAGCTACTGTTCTTGTCAGTACTATGCAGAGATGAACTAGATATGGCCCGTGTGTGTAGGAAGCACAGTTCTTTTGTTCTGAACAAGCTCATTCTTCTGGCACTATAAGAAACAGAGTAGATTAGAAGAGTGCTCTTTTCTCAAAAGCAGAGTGTGTTTCTTGTAAGGCGAGCTAGTGTTTGTTTCCCATTCATAAAATGAGTTAAATCACATGCAGTTTCTGGTCCTACAAACAAGAGATGTTTTCTTGTAAGGAAAGTCACTATTGCACTCCCATTGTCATATGCAGTGCAAATCGACCTCGCGTCCGTTCTCAATTCAGTACAGTGTATTGGACTGAAGAGAAGCTACTGTTCTTGTCAGTACTATGCAGAGATGAACTAGATATGGCCCGTGTGTGTAGGAAGCACAGTTCTTTTGTTCTGAGCAAGCTCATTCTTCTGGCCCTATAAGAAACACAGTAGATTAGAAGAGTGCTCTTTTCTCAAAAGCAGAGTGTGTTTCTTGTAAGGCGAGCTAGTGTTTGTTTCCCATTCACAAACGGAGTTGAATACATGCAGTTTCTGGTCCTATGAGCAAGAGATGTTTTCTGGTAAGAAAAGTCACTATTTTGGTCCCTTTGCCATACACAGTGCAAATAGCACTCGCGTCTATATCCAGCAAGTAGAGTGTATTGGACTGAAGAGAAGCTACTGTTCTAGGCAGTTTCTCAAATAGAGTTGTACTAGAGATGGCCCGTGTGTGTAGGAAGCACAGTTCTTTTGTTCTGAGCAGGCTCACTGTTCTGGCTCTATAGGAAACACAGTAGAGTATAAGTGTGTTCTTTTCTCAAAAGCAGAGTGTGTTTCTTGTAAGGCAAGCTAGTGTTTGTTTCCCATTCAGAAACAGAGTTGAATCACATGCATTTTCTTGTCCTACGAGCAAGAGTTGTTCTCTGGTAAGATAAGACACTATTGTGCTCCCATTACCATACACAGTGCAAATAGCACTCGCGTCTGTTCCTAGCAAGTACAGTGTATTGGATTGAAGGGAAGCTACTGTTTTTGTCAGTTCCCTAAGCAGAGATGAACTAGATATGTCCCGTGTGTAGGAAGCACAGTACTTTTGTTCTGAGCAAGCTCAATATTCTGGCCCTACAGGAAACACAGTAGAGTAGAAGAGCGCTCTGTTTTCAAAAGCCTAGTATGTAACTTGTAAGGCAAGTTATTGTTTGTTTCCTATTCATGAACGAGTTGAATCACATTCAGTTTCTGATCTTATTAGCAAGAGTTGTTTTCTAGTAAGGAAAGTCACTCTTGTGCTCCCATTGACATACACACTGCAAATAGCACTCGTGTCTGTTCCCAGCAAGTACAGTGTATTGGACTGAAGAGAAGCTACTGTTCTTGTCAGTTTCCTAAGCAGAGTTGAACTAGATATGGACAGAGTGTGTAGGGAGCACAGTTCTTTTGTTCTGAACAAGCTCACTGTTCTGGCCCTGTAGGAAACACAGTAGAGTATAAGAGTGCCCTTTTGGCAAAAGTAGAGTGTCTTTCTTGTAAGGCGAGCTAGTGTTTGTTTCACACTCATAAACGGAGTTGAATCACATGCAGTTTATTGTCCTACGATGAAGAGTTGTTTTTTGGTAAGGAAAGTCACTGTTGTGCTCCCATTGCCATACAAATGCAAATAGCACTCGTGTCTGTTACCAGCCAGTACAGTGTATTGGACTGAAGAGAAGGTACGGTTCTATTCAGTTTGTCATGTAGAGTTGAACTAGATATGGCCGGTATGTGTAGGAAGCACAGTTCTTTTGTTCTGAGCAAGCTCACTGTTCTGGCCTTTTAGGAAACACATTAGAGTAGAAGAGTGCTCTTTTCTCAAAAGCAGAGTGTGTTTCTTGTAAGGCGTTCTAGTGTTTGTTTCTCATTCACAAACGGAATTGTATCACATGCAGTTTCTGGTTCTACAAGCAAGAGTTGTTCCCTGGTAAGAAAAGTCACTATTGTGCTCCCATTGCCATACACAGTGCAAATAGCACTCGCGTCTCTTCACAGCAAGTACAGTGTATTGGACTGAAGAGAAGCTACTGTTCTAGTCAGTTTCCTATGCAGAGTTGTACTAGATATAGTCCGTGTGTGTAGGAACCATAGTTCTTTTGTTCTGAGCCAGTTCACTGCTCTAGCCCTAAAGGAAACACAGTAGAGTAGAAGAGTGCTCTTTTCACAAAAGCAGAGTTTGTTTCTTGTAAGGCGAGCTAGTGTTTGTTTCCCATTCATAAACGGACTTGAATCACATGCAGTTTCTGGTCCTATGAGCAAGAGATGTTTTTGGTAAGAAAAGCCACTATTTTGTTTTCTTTGCCATACACAGTTCAAATAGCACTTGCGTCTGTCCCCAGCAAGTACAGTGTATTGGAATAAAGAGAAGCTATTGTCTAGTCAGTTTCTCAAGCAGAGTTGTACTAGATATGGCCTGTGTCTGTAAGAAGCACAGTTCTTTTGTTCTGAGCAAGCTCACTGTTCTGGCCTTATAGGAAACACAGTAGAGTTGAAGAGTGCTCTTTTCTCAAAAGCAGAGTGTGTTTTTGGTTAGGGGAGCTAGTGTTTGTTTCCCAGTCATAAATGGAGTTGAAACAAATGCTGTTTCTTGTCCTGCGAGCAAGAGTTGTTTTCTGCTAAGAAGAGTCACTCTTGTGCTCCTATTGCCTTCCACAGTACAAACAGCACTTACTTATATTCCCAGCAAGCACAGTGTATTGGACTGAAGAGAAGCTACTGTTCTTGTCAGTTTCCTAACAGAGTTGAACTAGATATGGTTCATATGTGTAGGAAGCACAGTTCTTCTGTTCTGAGCAAGCTCACTGTTCTGGCCCAATAGGAAACACAGTAGAGTAGAAGAGTGCTCTTATCTCAAAAGCAGAGTGTGTTTCTTGTAAGGCAAGCTAGGGTTTGTTTCCCAGTCATAAATGGAGTTCAATCACATGCAATTTCTGGTCCTACGATCAAAAGTTGTTTTCTGCTAAGAACACTCACTATTGTGCTCCCATTGCAATGCACAGTGCAAATAGCTCTCGCGTCTGTTCCCAGCAAGTACAGTGTTTTGGACTGAAAAGAAGCTACTGTTCTTGTCGATTTCCTAAGCAGAGTTGAACTAGATATGACCCGTATGTGTAGGAAGCACAGTTCTCTTGTTCTGAGCAAGCTCACTGTTCTACTCCTATAGGAAATGCAGTTGAGTAGAAGAGTGCTCTTTTCTGAAAATCAGAGTGTGTTTCTTGTAAGGCGAGCTAGTGTTTGTTTCCCATTCAGAAACGTAGTTGAATCACATGCATTTTCTGGTCCTATGACCAAGAGTTGTTCTTTGGTAAGGAAAGACACTATTGTGCTCCCATGGCCATACACAGTGCAAATAGCACTAGCATCTGTTCCTAGCAAGTACAGTGTATTGGACTGAAGAGAAGCTACTGTTCTTGTCAGTTTCCTAAGCAGAGATGAACTAGATATGTCCCGTGTGTGTAGGAAGCACAGTTCTTTTGTTCTGAGCAAGCTCACTGTTCTGGCCCTTTAGTAAACACTGTAGAGTAGAAGAGTGTTCTTTTCTCAAAATCAGAGTGTGTTTCTTGTAAGGATAGCTACTGTTTGTTTCTGATTCATAAACGGAGTGGAATCACATGCACTTTCTGGTCCTATGAGTAAGAATTGTTTTCTGGTAAGGAAAGTCAATACTGTGGTCCCATTACCGTACACAGTGCAAATAGCACTCGCGTCTGTTCCCAGCAAGTACAGTTTATTGGACTAAAGAGAGGCTATTGTTCTAGTCAATTTCTCAAGCAGAGTTGAAGTAGATATGGCCCGTGTGTGTACGAACTTCAGTTCTTTTTTTCTGAGCTAGCTCATTTTTTTGGCCCTGTAGGAAACAGCAGAGTAGAAGAGTGCTCTTTTCTCAAAAGAAGAGTATGTATCTTGTAAGGCGAGTTAGTGGTTGTTTCCCATTCATAAACCGAGTTGAATCACATGCACTTTCTGGTCTTTTATGCAACAGTTGTTTTATGGTAAGGAAAGTCTCTATAGTGCTCCCATTGCCAAACACGAATCAAATAGCACTCGCATCTCTTCCCAGCAATTCCAATGTATTGGACTGAAGAGAAGCTACTCTTCCTGTCAGTTTCCTAAGCATAGTTGAACTAGACATGTCCTGTGTGTGTATTAAGCACAGTTCTTTTGTTTTGAGCTGCTCACGGTTCTGGCCCTATAGGCAACACAATAGAGTAGAATATTGCGCTATTCTCAAAAGCAGAGTGTGTATTGTAGGGGAGCTATTGTTTGTTTACCATTCACAAACAGAGTTGAATCACATGCAGTTTCTGGTCCTTCCAGGAAGAGTTGTTTTCTGGTAAGGAAAGTCACTATTACGTTCCCATTGCCATGCACAGTGCAAATAGCACTTGCGTCTGTTCCCAGCAAGTACAGTGTATTGGACTGAAGAAAAGCTTCTGTTCTAGTCAGTTTCCTAAGCAGAGTAGAACTAGATATGGCCCGTGTGTGTAGGAAGCACAGTTCTTTAGTTCTGAGCAAGCTCACTGTTCAGGCTTTATAGGAAACACAGTAGAGTAGAAGAGTGCTCTTTTCTCAAAAGCAGAGTGTGTTTCTGGTAAAGCGAGCTAGTGTTTGTTTCCCATTAAGAAAAGGAGTTGAATCACATGCAGTTTCTGGTCCTAGGAGCAAGAGTTGTTTTCTGGTATGAAAAGTCACTATTGCATTCCCATTGCCATACACAGTGCAAATAGCACTCACATCTGTTCCCAGCAAGCACAGTGTATTGGACTGAAGAGAAGATACTGTTCTAGTCAGTTTCTCAAGCAGAGATGAACTAGATATTGCCCGTGTGTAGGAAGCACAGATCCTTTGTTCTGAGCAAGCTCACTGTTCTGGCCCAATAGGAAACACAGTAGAGTAGAAGAGTGCTCTTTTCCCAAAAGCAGAGTGTGTTTCTTGTAAGGGGAGCTAGTGTTTGTTTCCCATTCATAAACGGAGTTGAATCCCTTGAAGTTTCTGATCCTATGAGCTAGAGTTGTTTTCTGGTAAGGAAAGTATCTATTTCACTCCCTTTATCATACACAGTGCAAATAGCACTCATGTCTGCTCCCAGCAAATACAGTGTATTGAACTGAAGAGAAGCTACTGTTCTAGTCAGATTCCTAAGCAGAGTTTAACTAGGTATGGCCCGTGTGTGTAGGAAGTACAGTTCTTTTTTTCAGTGCAAGGTCACTGTTATGGATCTATAGGAAACACAGTAGAGTAGAAGACTGCGCTATTTTCAAAAGCAGAGTGTTTTTTGTAGGTTGAGCTAGTATTTGTTTCCCATTCATAAACGGAGTTGAATCACATACAGTATCTGGTCCTATGAGCAAAAGTTGTTTTATGGTAAGGAAAGTCTCTATTGCGCTCCCATTGCCATACATAGTTCAAATAGCATTCGCGTCTGTTCCCAACAAGTACATTGTATTTGACTCAAGAGAAGCTACTGTTCTAGTCAGTTTCACAAGCAGAGTTGACCTAGATATGGCCATTGTGTGTAGGATGCACAGTTCTTTTGTTCTGAGCAAGCTCACTGTTCTGGCCCTATAGAAAACACAGTAGAGTAGAAGAGTGCTCTTTTCTCAAAAACAGAGTGTGTTTCTCATATGGTGAGATAGTGTTTGTTTCCCGTTTATAAACGGAGTTGAATCACATGCACTTTCTGGTCCTAGGATCAAGAGCTGTTTTCTGGTAAGGAAAAACACTTTTGTGCTTCAGTTGCCAAACACTGTACAAATAGCACTCAGGTCTGTTCCCAGCAAGTACAGTGTATTGGACTGAAGAGAAGCTACTGTTCTTGTCAGTTTCCTAAGCAGAGTTGAACTAGATATAGCCCGTTTGTGTAGGATGCACAATTCTTTTGTTCTGAGCAAGCTCGCTCTTCTGGCTATATAGGAAACAGAGGAGAGTAGAGAGTGCTCTTTTCTCAAAAGCAGAGTGTGTTTCTCGTAAGGCGAGCTAGTGTTTGTTTCGCATTCATAAGTGGAGTTGAATCACATGCAGTTTCTGCTTTTATGAGCAAGAATTGTTTTATTGTAAGCAAAGACACTATTACTCTCACATTGCCATACACAGTGCAAATAGCAAAGGCGTCTGTTCCCAGCAAGTACATTGGTTGGATAGAAGAGAAGTTACTGTTCTAGTCAGTTTTTCAAGCAGAGTTGAACTAGATATGGCCCATGTGTGGAGGAAGCACAGTTCTCTTTTTCTGAGCAAGCTCATTGTTCAATCCCTATAGAAAACAGTAGAGAAGAGTGCTCTTTTCTCAAAAGCAGAGTTTGTAAATTGTAAGGCGAGTTAGTGTTTGTTTCCCATTCATAAACGGAATTGAATCATATGCATTTTCTGTTCCTATGGTCAAGAGTTGTTTTCTGGTAAGGAAAGTCACTATTTTGTTCCCATTGCCATACACAGTGCAAATAGCACTCGCGTCTGTTCCCAGCAAGTACAGTGTATTGGACAGAAGAGAAGCTATTCTCATTGTCTGTCTCCTAAGCAGAGTTGAACTAGATATGGCCTGTGTGTGTAGGAAGCACAGTTCTTTTGTTCTACCTCATTTTTCTGGCCCTATAGGAAACACAGTAGAGTAGAAGAGTGCTCATTTCTCAAAAGCAGAGTATGTAACTGGTAAGGCGAGTCATTGTTTGTTTTTGATTCATAAACAGAATTGAATCACATGCAGTTTCTGATCCTATGAGCAAGATATGTTCTCCTGTAAGGAAAGTAACTACTCTCTTCCCATTGCCATACACAGTGCAAATATTACTCGTGTCTGTTCCCAGTAAGTACAGTGTATTTGACTGAAGAGAAGCTACTGTTCTTGTCAGTTTCCTAAGCAGAGTTGACCTAGATATGTCCCGTGTGTGTAGGAAGCACAGTTCTTTTGTTCTGAGCAAGCTCAATGTTTGGGACCTATAAGAAACACATTAGAGTAGAAGAGTCCTCTTTTCTCAAAAGCAGGGTATGTAGCTTGTAAGAAGAATTAGTGTTTGTTTTTCATTCATAAATGGAGATGATTCACATGCAGTTTCTGATCCTATGAGCAAGAGATGTTTTCTGGTAAGGAAAGTCACTATTGCACTCACATTGACATAGACAGTGCAAATAGCACTCATGTCTTTACCCAGCAAGTACAATGTATTGGACTGAAGAGAAGCTACTCTTCTTGTCAGTTTCCTAAGCAGAGTTGAACTAGTTATGGCCCGTCTGTGTAGGAGGCATAGTTTTTTGTTCTGAGCAAGCTCACTGTTCTGGCCATACAGGAAACACAGTAGAGTAGAAGAGTGCTCTTATCTCAAAAGCAGAGTGTGTTTCTTTTAAGGAGAGCTTGTGTTTGTTTCCCATTCATAAACGGAGTTGAATCACATGCAGTTTCTGCCCTTATGAACAAGAGTTGTTTTCTGGTAAGCAAAGTCACTATAGCGCTCATATTTCCATACACAACGCAAATAGCACTCGTGTCTATTCCTAGAAAGTACGGTTTATTGGACTGAAGAGAAGCTACTGTTCTAGTCAGTTTCTCAAGAAGAGATGAACTAGATATGGCCCGTGTGTGTAGGAAGTACAGTTCTTTCATTCTTACCAAGCTCATTGTTCTCTCCCTGAAGAAAATAATATAACAAAAGAGTGCTCCTTTCTGAAAAGCAGAGCATGTAACTAGTAAAGCGAGTTAGTGTTTGTTTCCCATTCATAAACGTAATTGAATCACATGCATTTTCTGATCCTATGAGCAAGAGTGGTTTTCTGGTAAGGAAAGTCACTATTTTGCTCCCATTGACATACACAGTGCAAATAGCATTCGCTTCTGTTCCCAGCAAGTACAGTGTATTGGACTGAAGAAAAGCTAATGTTCTAGGGAATTTCTCAAGCAGAGTTGAACTAGATATGGTCCATGTTGTGTAGGAAGCACAGTTCTTTTGTTCTGAGTAAGCTTACTGTTTTGTCCCTATAGAAAACACTGTAGAGTAGAAGAGTGCTCTTTTCTCAAAACCAGAGTGTTTTAGTGGTAAGGCAAGCTAGTGTTTTTTTCCCATTCACAAGTGGAGTTGAATCACATGCCGTTTCAGTTCCTAGAGCAAGAGTTGTTTTCTGGTAAGGAAAGTCACTATTTTGTTTCCATTGCCATACACAGTGCAAAGAGCACTCGCGTCTGTTCCCAGCAAGTACAGTGTATTGGACTGAAGAGAAGCTACTGTTCTTTTCAGTTTCCTAAGCAGAGTTGAACTAGATATGTCCCCTGTGTAGGAAGCACAGTTCTTTTGTTCTGAGCAAGCTCACTGTTCTAGCCCTATAGGAAACACTGTAGAGTAGAAGAGTGCTCTTTTTTCAAAAGCAGAGTATGTAACTTGTAAGGCAAGTTAGTGTTTGTTTTCCATTCATAAACGAAGTTGAATCACATTGAGTTTCAGATCCTATGTGCAAGAGTTGTTTTCTGGTAAGGAAAGTCACTATTGCGAACCCATTGAAATACACAGTACAAATAGCACTCGCGTCTGTTCCCAGCAAATATAGTGTATTGGACTAAAGAGAAGCTACTGTTCTTGGCAGATTGCTGAGCAGAGTTGAACTCGATATGGCCAGTGTGTGTCAGAAGTACAGTTCTTTTTTTCTGAGCAAGATCACTGTTCTGGCCCTATAGGAAACCCAGTAGAGTAGAAGAGTGCGCTATTCTCAAAAGCAGTGTGAGTATTGCAGGGCGAGCTAGTGTTTGTTTCCCCTTCATAAACGGAGTTGAATCACGTGCAGTTTCTGGTCCTACGAGCAAGAGCTGTTTTCTGGTAAGAAATATCACTAGTGTGCCCCCATTACCATACACAGTGCAAATAGCACTCGCGTCTGTACCCAGCAAGTACAGTGTATTTGACTGAAGAGAAGCTACTGTTCAGTCAGTTTCTCAAGAAGAATTGAACTAGATATGGTCCATGTGTGTAGGAAACACAGTTCTTTTGTTCTGATTAAAGTCACTGTTCTGGCCCAATAGGAAACACAGTAGAGTAGAAGAGTGCTTTTTTCTCAAAAGCAGAGTATGTAACTTGTAAGGCGAGCTAGTGTTTGTTTCCCATTCATAAATGGAGTTGAATCACATGCAGTTACTGATCCTAAGAGGAAGAGTTGATTTCTGGTAAGGAAAGTCACTATGGCGATCCCACTGCCATACACAGTGCAAATAACAATGGTGTCGGTCCCCAGCAAGTCAGTGTATTGGATTGAAGAGAAGCTACTGTTCTAGTCAATTTCTCAAGCAGAGTTGAACTAGATATGGCCCGTGTGTGTAGGAAGCACAATTCTTTTGTTCTGAGCAATCTCACTGTTTTGGCCCTATAGGAAACACAGTAGAGTAGAAGAGTGCTCTTTTCTCAAACGCAGAGTATGTTTCTTATAAGGCCAGCTAGTGTTTGTTTCCCATTCATAAACGGAGTTGAATCACATGCAGTTTCTGGTCCTATTAGCAAGAGTTGTTTTCTGGTAAGAAAAGACACTATTGTGCTCCTATTGCCATACACAGTGCAAATAGCCCTTGCGTCTCTTACAAGCAAGTATAGAGTATTGGACTGAAGAGAAGCTACTGTTCTTGTCAGTTTCCTAAGCAGAGTTGAACTAGATATGCCCCGTGTGTGTAGGAAGCACAGTTCTTTTGTTCTGAGCAATCTCTTTGTTCTGGCTCTTTAGGTAACACAGTAGAGTAAAAGAGTGCTCTTTTTTCAAAAGCAGACTATGTAACTTGTAAGCTGAGCCAGTGTTTGTTTCCCATTCATAAACGGAGTTGAATCACATGCAGTTTCTGATCCTATGAGCAAGAATTTTTTTCTTGTTACGAAAGTCACTCTTGTGCTCCCATTGTAATACACAGTGCAAATTGCACTCGCGTCTGTTCCCAGCAAGTACAGTGTATTGGACTGAAGAGAAGCTACTGTTCTAGTCAGTTTCTCAAGCAGAGTTGAACTAGATGTGCCTGGTGTGTATAGGAAACACAGTTCTTTTGTTCTGAGCAATCTCACTGTTCTGGCCCTTTTGGAAAAACAGTAGATTAGAAGAGTGCTCTTTTCTGAGAAGCAGAGAATGTAAATTGTAAGACCTGCTAGTGTTTGTTTCCCATTCATAAACAGAGTTGAATCCCATGCAGTTTCTGATTCTATGAGCAAGAGTTGTTTTCTGGTAAGGAAAGTCACTATTGTGCTCGCATTATCATACACAGTGCAAATTGCACTCGCAACAGTTCAAAGCAATTACAGTGTATTGGACTGAAGGGAAGCTACTGTTCTTGTCAGTTTCCTAAGCAGAGTTGAACTAGATATGGCCCTTGTGTGTAGGAAGCACAGTTCTTTTTTTCTGAGCAAACTCATTCTTCAGGCTTTATAGGAAACACAGTAGAGTAGAAGAGTACTCTTTTCTCAAAAGCAGAGTGTGTTTCTTGTAAGGTGAACTAGTGTTTGTTTCCCATTCACAAATGGAGTTGAATCACATGCAGTTTCTGGTCCTACGAGCAAGCGTTGTTTACCGGTATGAAAAGTCACTATTGTGCTCCCATTGCCATACACAGTACAAATAGCACTCACGTCTGTTCCCAGTAAGTACAGTGTATTGGACTGAAGAGAAGCTACTGTTCTAGTCAGTTTCTCAAGCCGAGTTGAACTAGATATTGCCCTGTGTAGGAAGCACAGTTCTTTTGTTCTGAGCAAGCTCACTGTTCTGGCCCAATAGGAAACACAGTAGAGTAGAAGAGTGCTCTTTTCCCAAAAGCAGAGTGTGTTTCTTGTAAGGCTAACCAGTGTTGGTTTCCCATTCATAAACGGAGTTGAATCACATGCAATTTCTGGTCCTATGAGCAAGAGTTGTTTTCTGGTAAGAAAAGACACCTTTGTGCTCCCATTGCCATACACATTGTAAATAGCACTTGTGTCTGTTCCCAGCAAGTACAGTGTTGGACTGAAGAGAAGCTACTGTTCTTTTCAGTTTCCTAAGTAGAGTTGAACTAAATATGGCCCCTGTGTTTAGAATGCACAGTTCTTTTGTTCTGTGCTAGCTATTTATTCTGGCCCTATAGGAAACAGCAGAGAAGAGTGCTCTTTTCTCAAAAGCAGAGTATGTAACTTGGAAGACAAGTTAGTGTTTGTTTCCCATTCATAAGCGGAGTTGAATCACATTGAGTTTCTGATCCTATGAGCAATATTTGTTTTCTGGTATAGAAAGTCACTGTTGCGAACCCATTGCAATACACAGTGCAAATAGCACTTCCATCTGTTCCCAGCAAGTACAGTGTATTGGACTGAAGAGAAGCTACTGTTCTTGTCAGTATTCTAAGCATAGTTGAAGTAGATAAAGCCCGTGTGTGTATTAAGCACAGTTCTTTTGTTCTGAGCAAGCTCACTGTTCTGGTCCTATAGGAAACACAGTAGAGTAGAGGAGTGCTCTTTTCTCAAAAGCAGAGTGTGTTTCTTGTAAGGGGAGCTAGTGTTTGTTTCCCATTCATAAACGCAGTTGAATCACATGCATTTTTCTTGTCCTATGATCAAGAGTTGTTTCCTGGTAAGGAAAGTCACTATTATGCTCCCAATGCCAGACACACTGCAAATAGCACTCGAGTATGTTCCCAACAAGTACAGTGTATTGGACTGAAGAGAAGCTACTGTTCTTATCAGTTTCCTAAGCTGAGTTGAACTAGATATGTCCCGTGTGTGCAGGAAGCACAGTTCTTTTGTTCTGAGTAAGCTCACTGTTGTGGACCTATAGGAAACACAGTAGAGTAGAAGAGTGCTCTTTTTTCAAAAGCAGATTATGTAACTTGTAAGGTGAGCCAGTGTTTGTTTCCCATTCATAAACAGAGTTGAATCACATGCAGTTTCTGATACTATGAGCAAGAATTTTTTTTTGTAAGGAAAGTCACTCTTGTGCTCCCATTGTCATACACAGTGCATATTGCACTCGCGTCTCTTCCCAGTAAATACAGTGTATTGGCCTGAAGAGAAGCTACTGTTCTAGTCAGTTTCTCAAGTAGAGTTGAACTAGATATGGCCCGTGTGTATAGGAAGCACAGTCCTTTGTTCTGAGCAATCTCACTGTTTTGGCCCTTTAGGAAACACATTAGAGTAGAAGAGTGCTCTTTTCTCAAAAGCAGAGTGTGTATCTTGAAAGGAAAGCTAGTGTTTGTTTCCCATTCATAAATGGAGTTGAATCACATGCAGTTTCTGGTCCTACGAGCAACAGTTTTTTTCTGGTAAGGAAAGTAACTATTGTGCTCTCATTGCCATACACAATGCAAATAGCACTCACATCTGTTCCCAGCACTACAGTGTATTGGACTTATAAGAACCTACTGTTCTAGTCAGTTTCTCAAGTTGAGTTGAACTAGATATGGTCCGTGTGTGTAAGAAGCACAGTTCTTTTGTTCTGAGCTAGCTCTCTGTTCTGGCCCTATCGGAAACACAGTAGAGTAGAAGAGTGCTCTTTTCTCAAGACAGAGTATGTAACTTGTAAGGTGAGCCAGTGTTTGTTTCCCTTTAATAATCGTAGTTGAATCACATACTCTTTCTGATCCTATGAGCAAGAATGGTTTTCTTGTAAGGAAAGTCACTCTTGTGCTCCCTTTGTCATACACTGTGCAAATTGCACTCACTTCTATTCCCAGCAAGTACCGTGTATTGGACTGAAGAGAAGCTACTGTTCCAGACATTTTATCATGCAGAGTTGACCTGTTCTGGCCCGTGTGTGTAGGAAGCACAGTTCTTTTGTTCTGAGCAAGCTCACTGTTCTGGCACAAAATGAAACACAGTAGAGTAGAAGAGTGTTCTTTTCTCAAAAGCTGAGTATGTAACTTGTAAGGCGAGCTAGTGTTTGTTTCCCATTAATAAACGGAGTTGAATCACATGCAGTTTCTGATCCTAAGAGGAAGAGTTGTTTTCTGGTACAGAAAGTCACTATGGCATTCCAATTGCCATACACAGTGCAAATTGCATTCGCGTCTGTTCCCAGCAATACAGTGTATTGGATGGAACAGAAGTAGCTGTTCTTGTCAGTTTCCAAAGCAGAGTTGAACTAGATATGTCTTGTGTGTGTAGGAAGCACAGTTCTTTTGTTCTGAGCAAGCACACTGTTCTGGCGCTTTAGGAAACACAATAGAGTAGGAGAGTGCTCTTTTCTCAAAAGCAGAGTATGTACCTTGTAAGGCGAGTTAGTGTTTGTTTCCCATTCATAAACGGAATTGAATCACATGCATTTTCTGATCCTATGAGCAAGAGTTGTTTTCTGGTAAGGAAAGTCACTATTTTGCTCCCATTGCCATACACAGTGCAAATAGCACTCACATCTGTTCCCAGCAAGTAGTGTATTGGAATGAAGAGAAGCTACTGTTCTTGTCAGTTTCCTAAGCTGAATTGATATAGATATGGCTCGTGTTTGTAAGAAGCACAGTTATTTTGTTCTGAGCAAGCTCAATGTTCTGATCCTATAGGAAACAGTAGATTAGAAGACTGCTCTTTTCTCAAAAGCAGAGTATGTAACTTGTAGGGCGAGTGAGTGTTTGTTTCCCATTCATAAATGGAATTGAATCACATGCAGTTTCTGATCACATGAACAAGAGTTGTTCTCTGGTAAGAATTGTCTCTTTTTTGCTCCCATTGCCATACATAGTGCAAATAGCACTCGCATCTGTTGCCAGCAAGTACAGTGTATAGGACTGGAGAGTAGCTACTGTTCTTGTCAGTTTTTTAAGCAGAATTGATCTAGATATGGCACGTGTGTGTAGGAAGCACAGTCTTTTGTTCTGAGGAAGCTCAATTTTCTGGCAGTTTGGAAACACAGTAGAGTAGAAGAGTGCTCTTTTCTCAAAAGCAGAGTGTGTTTTTTGTAAGGCGATATAGTGTTTGATTTCCGTTTATAAAAAGCGTTGAATCACTTGCAGTTTCTGGTGCTACCAGAAAGAGTTGTCTTGTGATAAGGAAAGTCAGTATTAAGCCCCCATTGCCATATATAGTGCAAATAGCACTCGCGTCTGTTCCCAGCAAGTACAGTGTATTGGACTGAGGAGAAGCTACTGTTTTTGTCAGTTTCATAAGCAAAGTTGAACTAGATATGACATGCGTGTGTAGGAAGCACAGTTCTTTTTTTCTGTGCAAGCCCACTTTTCTGCCTCTATAGGAAACAGTGTAGAGTAAAAGAGTGCTGTAGTCTCAAAAGCAGAGTGTGTTACTTGTAAGGAGAGCTAGTGTTTGTTTCCTTTTCATAAACGAAGTTGAATCACATGCAGTTTCTTTTCCTATGAGCAAGAGTTGTTTTCTGGTGAGAAAAGTTACTATTGCCATCCCATTGACATACACAGTGCAAAGCATTCACATCTGTTCCCAGCAAGTATAGTGTACTGGACTGAAGAGAAACTACTCTTCTTGTCAGTTTCCTAATTAGAGTTGAGCTAGGTAAGGCCTGTATGTTAAGAAGCACAGTTCTTTGATTCTGAGCAAGGTCACTCTTCAGGCCGTATAGGAAACACAGTAGAGTAGAAGAGTGCTCTTTTCTCAAAAGCAGAGTGTGTTTCTTGTAAAGCGAGCTAGTATTTGTTTCCCATTCATAAATGTGGTTGAATCAAATGTAGTTTCTGGTCCTAGGAGCAAGAATTGTTTTCCTCTAAGGAAAGTCACTATTGCGCTCCCATTGCAATACACAGTGCAAGTAGCACTCGCGTCTGTTCCCAGCAAGTACAGTGTGTTGGACTGAAGAGAATGTACTGTTCTTGTCAGTTTCCTAAGCAGAGATGAACAGGATATGGCCAGTGTGGAGGAAGCACAGTTCTTTTGTTCTGAGCAAGCTCATTCTTCTGGCCCTATAGGAAACACAGTAGAGTAGAAGAGTACTCTTTTCACAAAAGCAGAGTTTGTTTCTTGTAAATCGAGCTAGTGTTTGTTTCCCATTCCTAAATGGAGTTGAATCACACGCAGTTTCTGGACCTATGAGCAAGAGTTTTTTTTCTGGTAAGGAAAGACACTATTGTGCTCCCATTGCCATACATAGTGCAAATAGCACTCGCGTCTGTTCCTAGCAAGTACAGTGTAATGGATTGAAGAGAAGGTGATGTTCTTGTCAGATACCTAAGCAGAGTCGAACTAGATATAGCCTGTGTGTGTAAGAATCACAATTCATTTTTTCTGTGCAAGTTCACTCTTCTGGTTCTTGAAAAACACAATAGAGAAGAAGAGTGCTCTTTTCTCCAAAGCAGAGTGTGTTTCTTATAAGGTGAGCAGGTGTTTATTTCCCATTCATAAACGGAGTTGAATCACATGCAGTTTCTGGTCCTAGGAGCAAGAGTTGTTTTCTAGTAAGGAAATTCACTTTTGTGCTCCCATTGCCATACACAGTGCAAGTAGCACTCGTGTCTGTTCCCACCTAGTACAGTGTATTCGACTGAAGAGAAGCTACTGTTCTTTTCAGTTTCTTAAGCAGAGTTGAACTAGTTATGGCCTGTGTGTAGGAATCACAGTTCTTTTGTTCGGAGCAAGCTCACTGTTCTAGCCCTACAGGAAACACAGTAGAGTAGAAGAGTGCTCTTTTCAGAAAAGCAGAGTGTGTTTCTTGGAAGGAGAGATAGTGTTTGTTTCCCATTCATTAACGGAGTTGAATGACATGCAGTTTCTGGACCTACGAGAAAGATTTGTTTTTTGGTAAGGAAAGTCACTGTTGCGCTCCCATTGCCATTCACAGTGCAAATAGCACTCGCATCTGTTCCCAGCAAGTACAGTGTATTGGATTGAAGAGAAGCTACTATTCTTGTCAGATACCTAAGCAGAGTCCAACTAGATATGGCCTGTGTGTGTAGGAAGCACAGTTCTTTTTTTCTGTGCAAGTTTACTCTACTGTTTCTTTGGAAACACAGTAGAGTAGAAGAGTGCTCTTTTCCCCAAAACAGAGTGTGTTTTTTTGTAAGGCGAGCTTGTCTTTGTTTCCCACTCATAAACAGAGTTGAATCACATGCAGATTTTGGTCTTACCAGCAAGAGTTGTTTTCCCTTAAGGAAAGTCACTATTGTGCTCCCCTTGTCACACACAGTGCAAATAGCACTTGCGTCTGTTCCCAGCAATTACAGTGTATGGACTGAAAAGAAGCTACTGTTCTTAACAATTTCCTAAGCAGAGATGAACTAGACATGGCCCACTGTAAGGGAAGCACAGTTCTTTTGATCTGAGCAAGCTCACTGTTCTGGCCATATAGGAAACACGGTAGCATAGAAGAGTGTTCTTTTTACAAAAGCAGAGTGTGTTTCTTGTAAGGCGAGCTACTGTTTGTTTCTCATTCATAAACGGAGTTGAATCACAGTCAGTTTCTGGTCGTATGAGCAAGAGTTGTTTTCCGGTAAGGAAAGTCACTATTGTGCTCCCATTGCCATACACAGTGCAAATAGCACTCGTGTCTGTTCCCAGCAAGTACAGTGTATTGGACTGAAGAAGCTACTGTTTTTGTCAGTTTCCTAAACAGAGTTGAACTAGATATGACCCGTGTGTGTAGGAAGCACAGTTCTTTTGTTCTGAGCAAGCTCACTGTTCTGGCCCTATAGGAAACAATGTAGAGTAGCAGAGTACTCTTTTCTCAAGTGCAGAGTGTCTTTCTTGTAAGGCGAGCTAGTGTTTGTTTCCCATTCATAAACGGACTTGAATCACATGCCGTTTCTGGTCCTATGAGCAAGAGTTGTTTTCTAATTCGGAAAGTCACTATTGTGTTCCCATTGCAATACACAGTTCAAATAGCACTCATGCCTGTTCCCAGCAAGTACAGTGTATTGGACTGAAGAGAAGCTACTTTTCTGGTCATTTCCTAAGCAGTGTTGAATGAGATAGGGCTTGTGTGTATAAGGAGCACAGTTCTTTTGATCTTAGCTAGCTCACTGTTCTGGCTCTATAGGAAACATAGTAGAGTAGAAGAGTGCTATTTTCTCAAAAGCAGAGTGTGTTTCTTCTAAGGCGAGCTTGTGTTTGTTTCCCATTCATAAACGGAGTTGAATCACATGCAGTTTCAGGTCCTACTAGCAAGAGTTGTTTTCTGGTAAGGAAAGTCACTATTGTGTTCCCATTGCCATACACAGTACAAATAGCACTATCGTCTGTTCTCTGCAAGTACAGTGTATTGGACTGAAGAAAAGCTACTGTTCTTGTCAGTTTTCTAAGGAGAGTTGAAATAGATGTGGCACGTGTGTGTAGGAATCACAGTTCTTTTGTTCTGAGCAAACTCACTCTTCTGGCACTATAGGAAACACAGTAGAGTAGAAGAGTGCTCTTTTCTCAAGAGCAGAGTGTGTCTTGTAAGGCAAGCTAGTGTTTGTTTCCCATTCATAAACGGAGTTGAATCACAACAGTTTCTGGTCCTTCCAGGAAGAGATGTTTTCTGGTAAGGAAAGTCACTATTACGTTCCCATTGCCATACACAGTGCAAATAGCCCTCGTGTCTGTTCCCAGAAAGTACAGTGTATTGGATTAAAGAGAAGATACTGTTCTTGTCAGTTTTCTAAGCAGAGTTGTAGTAGATATGGCCTGTGTGTGTAGAAAACACAGTTCTTTGGTCTGAGCAAGCTCACTCTTCTGGCCCTGTAGGAAACACAGTAGAGAAGAAGAGTGCTCTTTTCTCAAAAGCAGAGTGTTTTTCTTGTATGGTGAGCTAGTGTTTGTTTCCTTTCCATAAAAGGAGTTGAATCACATGCAGTTTCTGGTCCTATGACCAAGAGTTGACTTTTGTCAGAAAAGTCACTATAGTGCTCCCATTGCCATACACAGTACAAATAACACTCAAGTGTGTTCCCTGCAAGCACAGTGTATTGGACTGAAGAGAAACTACTGTTCATGTCAGTTACTTAAGCGGAGTTGAACTAGATATGGCCCGTGTGTGTAGGAAGCACAATTCTTTTGTTCTGAGCAAGCTCACTGTTCTGTCCATATAGGAAACACTGTGGAGTAGAAGAGTAATCTTTTTTTAAAAGCAGAGTGTGCGTCTTGTAAGGCGAGCTAGTGTTTGTTTCCCATTCATCAACGGGTTTGAATCACATGCAGTTTGTGGTCCTATAAGCAAGAGTTGTTTTCTGGTAAGGAAAGTCACTATTGTGCTCCCATTGCCATACACACTGCAAATAGGCCTCTTCTCTGTTCCCAAAAAGTACAGTGTATTGGACTGAAGGGAAGCTCCTTTTCTTGTCAGTTTCCTAAGCAGAGTTGAACTAGATATGGCGCCTGTGTGTAGGAATCACAGTTCTTTTGTTCTGAGAAAGTACGCTCTTCTGGCGCTATAGGAAACACAATAGAGTAGAAAAGTGGTCTTTTCTCTAAAGCAACGTGTGTTTCTTGTAAGGCGAGCCAGTGTTTGTTTAGCATTCATCAACGGAGTTGAATCACATGCAAAGTTCTTTTGTTCTGAGCAAGCTCGCTGTTCTGGCCCTATAGGAATCAGAGTAGCGTAGAAGTGTGCTCTTTTCTCAAAAGCAGATCGTGTTTCTTTTAAGGTGAGATAGAATTTGTTTCCCTTTCAAAACACGTAGTTGAATTACATGCAGTTTCTAGTCCTAAGAGCAAGAGTTGTTTTCTGGTAAGGAAAGTCACTACAGCGCTCTCTTTGCCATACACAGTGCAAATAGCACTCTCGTTTGTTCCCAGCAAGTACAGTGTATTGGACTGAAGAGAAGCTACAGTTCTTGACCTTTTCCTAAGGAGTGTTGATCTAGATATGACCCGTTTGTATAGGAATCACAATTCTTTTTTCTGAGCAAGCTCACTCTTCTTGCCATATAGGAAACACAGTAGAGTAGAAGAGTGCTCTTTTTTTCAAAAGCAGATTGTGTTTCTTGTAAGGCAAGATAGTGTTTGTTTCCCACTCATAACCGGAGATGAATCACATGCAGTTTCTGGTTCTACGTGCAAGAGTTCTTTTCTGGTAAGGAAAGTCACTATTGTGTTCCCATGGCCATATGGAGTACAAATAACACTTGCATCTTTTCACAGCAAGTACAGTGTATTGGACTGAAGAGAAGATACTGTTCTTGTCAGTTTCCTAAGAAGAGTTTTACTAGATATGGCCAGTGTGAATAGGAAGCACAGTTCTTTTGTTCTGAGAAAGCTCACTGCTCTGGCCCTATAAGAAACAAGTAGAGTAGAAAAGTGCTCCTTTTTCAAAAGCACAGTATGTTTCTTGTAAGGCGAGCTAGCGTTTGTTTCCCATTCAAAAACGGAAGTGAATCACATGCAGTTTCTGGTCCTATGAGCAAGAGTTGTTTTGTGGTAAGGAAAGTCACTATTGCACTCCCATTGCCATACACAGTGCAAATAGTACTCGAGTCTGTTCCCAGCATTTACAGTGTATTGGACTGAAGAGAAGCTACTGTTCCTGTCAGTTTCATAAGCAGAGTTGTGCTAGATATGGCCCGTGTGTGTAGGAATCACAGTTACTTTGTGCTGAGCAAGCTCACTGTTCTGGCATTATTGGAAACACTGTAGAGTAGAAGAGTGCTCTTTTCTCAAAAGAAGAGTGTTTTTCTTGTAAGGCGAGCTAGTGTTTGTTTCCCATTCATAAAGGGTGTTGAATCACATGCAGTTACTGGTCCTAGGAACAAGAGTTGTTTTCTGGCAAGGAAAGTCACTATAGGGATCCCTTTGCCATACACACTGCAAATAGCACTCGCGTCTGTTCCCAGAAAGTACAGTGTTTTGGACTGAAGAGAAGCTACTGTTCTTGTCATTTAACTAAGCAGAGTTGAACTAGATATGGCCCATGAGTGTAGGAAGCACAGTTTTATTCTTCTGAGCAAGCTCACTGTTCAGGCCCTGTAAGAAACACAGTAGAGAAGAAGAGTGCACTTTTCTCAAAAGCAGAGAGTGTTTCTTGTTAGGCGAACTAGTGTTTGGTTCCAATTCATAAAGGGAGTTGAAATACATGCAGTTTTTGGTCCTACAAGCAAGAATTGTTTTCTGGTAAGGAAAGTCACTATTGTGCTCCCATTGCCATAAACAGTGCAAATCGCCCTCGGATCTGTTCCCA
Source organism: Peromyscus eremicus (assembly GCF_949786415.1). Classification (NCBI taxonomy): domain Eukaryota; kingdom Metazoa; phylum Chordata; class Mammalia; order Rodentia; family Cricetidae; genus Peromyscus; species Peromyscus eremicus. The sequence goes on from NW_026734848.1 coordinate 192,000, forward strand.
GTAAGGACAGTGTATTGGACTGAAGAGAAGCTACCTCTCTTGTCAGTTTCCTAAGCAGCGTTGAACTACATATGGACTGTGTGTGTAGGAAGCACAGTTCTTTTGTTCTGTGCAAGCTCAATCTCCTGGCACTATAGAAAACACAGTAGAGTAGAAGAGTGCTCTTTTCTCAAAAACAAAGTATGTTTCTTGTAAGGCGAGCTAGTGTTTGTTTCCCATTCATAAACGGAGTTAAATCACATGCAGTTTCTGGTCCTACGAGCAAGAGTTGTTTTCTGGTAAGGAAAGTCATTATTGTGCTCCCAGTTCCATACAGAGTGCAACAAATACAGTGTATTGGACTGAAGAGAAGATACTGTTCTTGTCATTTTCCTAAGCAGAGTTGAACTAGATATGGCTCTTGTGTGTAGGAAGCACAGTTCTTTTGTTCTGAGCAAGCTCACTGGTCTGGCACTATAGGAAACACAGTAGAGTAGAAGAGTGCTCTTTTCTTAAGAGCAGAGTGTGTTTATTGTAACGGGAGCTACTGTTTTTTCCCTTTCATAAATGGTGTTGAATCACATGAAGTTTCTAGTCTTATGAGCAAGAGTTTTTTTCTGGTAAGAAAAGTCACTATAGTGCTCCCATTACCACATACACTGGAAATAGCACACACGTCTGTTCCCAAAAAATACAGTGTATGTACTGAAGTTAAGCTACTGTTCTTGTTAGTTTCCTAAGCAGAGTTGAACCTGATAAGGCCCGTGTGTGTAGGAAGCACTCTTCTTTTGTTCTGAGCAAACTCACTCTTCTGGCTCTATAGGAAACACAGGAGAATAGAAGTGTGGTCTTTTCTCAAGAGCAGAGTGTGTACTTGTAAGGGAGCTAGTGTTAGTTTCCCATTCATAGTTGGAGTTGAATCACATGCTGTTTCTGGTCACACAAACAAGAGTTGTTATCTGGTAAGGAAGGTCACTATTTCCTTCCCATTACAATACACAGTGCAAATAGCACTCGCATCTGTTCCCAGCAAGTAGAGTGTATTAGACTTAAGAGAAACTACTGTTCTTGTCAGTTTTCTAAGCAGAGTTTAACTAGATATGGCCCTTGTGTGTAGGAAGCACAGTTCTTTTGATCTTAGCTATCTCACTGTTCTGGCAATATAAGAAACACAGCAGAGTAGAAGAGTACTATTTTCTCAAAAGCAAAGTGTGTTTCTTGTAAGGCGAGCTAGTTTTTGTTACCCATTCATAAACGGAGTTGAATCACATGCAGTTTCTGGTCCTACAAGCAAGAGCTGTTTTCTGGTAAGAAAGTCACTATTGCGCTCCCATTGCCATAGACAGTGCAAATAGCACTCGGGTCTATTCCCAGCAAGTACAGTGTATTGGACTGAAGAGAAGTTACTGTTCCTGTCATTTTCATAAGCAGATTTGATCTAGATATGGCCCTTGTGTGTAGGAAGCACAGTTCTTTTGTTCTGAGCAAGCTCACTCTTCTGGCCCTCTAGGAAACACAGTAGAGCAGAAGAGTGCTCTTTTCTCAAAAGCAGAGTGTGGTTTGTAGCTGGAGTTTCCCGAGGCTCGAGGCAGAGGATTAGCCTGTCTGTCCCTTGTTGATCTACATTTGTTGGTCCAGTGTTTTCCCTTACCACACCTTCTGCATACTCCAGAAGGAAGGGGCATTCTGTTGCCAGTGTTCCTTGAAGAAACATTATTTCTAGGAATGACCTGTTTACAGTCCCTTTTCAAATGTCCTTGCTTTCCACATCCAAAACATCTATCATTGCTCAAACCTTTTGAAATTGCTTTTCCTACCCACATATCATCATGGTCATAAGCCTCAACATTAACTGTATCTCTAATCCAATCTTCCAAAGGTGCAGATCTTGCCTTTAACGGCCTGATTATCCTTTTGCATGCTGCATTTGCATTCTCAAAGGCCAAAGATTCAATTATTATCTGACTAGCCTCTGAATTCGGGACCATTTTCTGTTCTGCTGAAGTCAATCTTTGTAAGAAATCTGTGAAAGATTCTTTTGGGCCCTGTATAACCTTTGTAAATGACTCAGTTTTTTTTTCCTGGTTCTTCAACTTTGTCCCATGCATTCAAAGCTGCCGTTCGACATAGAACTAGGGTTTGGACATCATATAAACTTTGTGTTTCTACTGAAGCATATTGGCCTTCTCCAATAAGCTGATCCTGACAGACTTGTATTCCGCTATCCCTCCATTGTTTTTCTATATTTTTAGCCTCATTATTGAACCACATTTTCCACTGGAGATGTTGTCCAGGTTCAAGAACAGCCTGTGCCAATTCCCGCCAGTCCTTTGGTATAATCCTATTACTAGTTGACCAGTTGTTTAACATTTGCTTTACATATGGGGAGTGCATGCCATAAGATGCTATTGCCTCCTTAAATCTTCGTAAGTCGGCCGGGCGGTGGTGGCGCACGCCTTTAATCCCAACACTCGGGAGGCAGAGCCAGGCGGATCTCTGTGAGTTCGAGGCCAGCCTGGACTACCAAGTGAGTCCCAGGAAAGGCGCAAAGCTACATAGAGAAACCCTGTCTCAAAAAAAAAAAATCTTCGTAAGTCTAACATTTTAATTGGAGCCCAAGTATTTTGTTCAATCTCTTCATCAGGTAGCTGCTGTACCGCTACCGGATAAATTAAGGGTGATTGCAGCTGCCAGTTTGAGCTACTGGTGGGTTCCTGGCATGTGTGCTCAACCTGCAGTATGGTGGGAATCAGGCCTCTGCAAGTGGCACATTAAGCTGCATGGTGGATTTAGACATTGCTAGTATAAAACAAAAAAAGAAGTTTCTGGACTACATGCTGCTTGGATAAAAGCATAGACCCATGATAGCTCCCAGAGCTGGTGGTAAACGTAGCCATGTTGAGAAGCTGTGGGCGGAGCCAGCAGCCACAGCTGCTGCAGATTAAAGCAATAGATTCACAATAAGACAGATTCAGATGTAATAGTTTACAATGTGTGTAAAAGATACGTAGGCTTGAAAAAGACAAAAAAGGTGATATATAGAGTTATAGAAACAAATACATAGTTTTAAAAAATAAAGTCATTAAAGAGACAGTAAAGGTAGTATAAAAAATAAGCCACGTAAAGATGAATATTACACAGAGAATCTGGATTGTGTTGTCTTTGGAATTTTTAACTGCAGAAAAACATTTGATTGTAAAAGCTGTTGAGTTATGCCAAAATGTATATTTTAAAGATATCTTGACTTCAAAATTTGAATATAAGGATATGTTACTTTGGAAAGGAGACTCTGCTTTTGTTTCCAGAGAAAGCCAGAGGCTATGGATTTGTTCAAGATTAAGATACATCAGGTTTGACCAGCCAAGACCCCCTGAAGGTCTCCGATGACACCATGGCCCAGATGATCCAACATCCAGAATGGTTTGAAGGCATCTGGCTCAGACGATACAGCCTCAAGGACTATTCCATAATTTTAAAATTTTCTTTGTTTCCCCATAAGATACAGCGCCCCCCTCCAGCAGAAAGTAGTAAGAGAAGCTACGCCCAAATTCCCAAATTATATGTAATTTTACTTTGTTAAGGTTAAAACCTTCCTTTTTGAAAAAAAAAGGGGGAAGTGCTGTGGGATGTATGGCAAATGTGTTGCTAATTAATCAATAAAACACTGATTGGCCGTTGGCTAGGCAGGAAGTATAGGCAGGGCAAGGAGGACAATAAAGCTGGGAAGTGGAAGGCTGAGTCAGAGAGACACTGCCAGCCGCCACGATGAGAAACAGCTTGTGAAGATGCCGGTAAGCCACGAGCCATGTGGCAAGGCATAGTTTAATGGAAATGGATTAATTTAAGCTATAAGAACAGTTAGCAAGAAGCCTGCCATGGCCATACAGTTTGAAAGCAACATAAGTCTCTGTGTTTACTTGGTCGGGTCTGAGAGGCTGTGGGACTGGCAGGTGAAAGAGATTTGCCCTGACTGTGGGCCAGGCAGGAAAACTTAAGCTACAGTGGTTCTTGTAAGGAGAGCTAGTGTTTGTTTCCCATTCATAAACGGTGTTGAATCACATGCAGTTTCTGCTCCTACGAGCAAGACTTTTTTTCTGGTGAGGAGTGTCACTATTGTGTTCCCAGTTCCATACAGATTGCAAATAGCACTTGCGTCTGTTCTCAGCATGTAGAGTGTATTGGACTGAAGACTAGCTACTGTTGTTGTCAGTTTCCTAAGCAGAGTTGAACTAGATATGGCCCGTGTGTGTAGGAAGCACAGTTCTTTTGTTCTGAGCAAGCTCACTCTTCTGGCCCTCTAGGAAACACAGTAGAGTTTGATAGTGCTCTTTTCTCCAAAGCAGAGTGTGTTTCTCATAAGGCAAGCTAGTGTTTGTTTCCCATTCATAAAAGGTTTTGAATCACATGCAGGTTCTGGTCCTACAAGCAAGAGTTGTTTTCTGGTAAGAAAAGTCACTATTGTGATCCCCTTTTCATACCCAGGGCAAATAGCACTCGCGTCTGTTCCCAGCAAGTCCAGTGTATTGGATTGAAGAAACGCTACTGTTCTTGTCAGTTACCTAAGCAGAGTCGAACTAGATATGGCCTGTGTGTGTAGGAAGCACAGTTTTTTTTTTTTGTGAGCAAGTTAACTCTTCTGGCCCTATGGAAACCCAGTAGAGTAAAAGAGTGCTCTTTTCTCCATAGCTGACTATGTTTCTCGTAAGGCAAGCTAGTGTTTTTTCCCATTCATAAACAGAGTTGAATCCCATGCAGATTCTGGTCCTATGAGCAAGAGTTATTTTCTGGTAAGGAAAGTCAGTATTGTGCTCCCCTTGTCATACACAGTGTAAAAAGCACTAGTGTATGTTCCCAGCAAGTACAGTGTATTGGATTGAAGTGAAGCTACTGTTCTTGTCAGTATTCTAAAAAGAGATGAACTACATATTGCCCCTGTGTTTAAGAAGCACAGTTCTTTTGTTCTGAGCAAGCTCGATTTTCTGGCCATATAGGAAACACAGTAGAGTAGAAGAGTGCTCTTTTCAGAAAAACAGAGTGTGTTTCATGGAAGGCGAGCTAGTGTTTGTTTCCCATTCATAAAAGGAGTTGAATCACATGCAGTTTCTGGTCCTGTGAGTTAGATTTCTTTTTTGGTAAGGAAAGTCACTATTGTACTCACATTGCCATACACATTGCAAACAGCACTCGTGTCTGTTCCCAGCAAATACAGTGTATTGGACTGAAGCGAAGCTACTGTTCTTGTCAGTTTCCTTAGCAGAATTGACCAGATTTGGCCCGTGTGTAGGAAGCACAATTCTTTTTTTCTGAGCAAGTTCACCTTTCTCGTCCAATGGAAACACAGTAGAGTAGAAGAGTGCTCTTTTCTCAAAAGCAGAATGTGTTTCTTGTAAAGCAAACTAGTGTTTATTTCTGTTTCATAAACGGAGTTGAATCACATGCAGTTTTTGGTCCTATGAACAAGAGTTGTTTTCTGGTAAGGAAAGTCACTATTGCACTCCTATTGCCATATACAGTGAAAATAGCACTTATGTCTGTTCCCAGCAAGTACAGTGAATTAGACTAAAAAGAGCTACTGTTCTTGTCAGTTTCCTAAGCAGAATTGAACTAGATATAACCTGTGTGTGGAGGAAGCACAATTCTTTTCTTCTGAGCAAGCTAACTGTTCTGGCCCTATGGAAACATAGTAGATAAGAAGATTGCTCCTTTCTCAAAAGCAGAGTGTGTTTCTTGTAAGGCGATCTAGTGTTTGTTTTCCATTTATAAAAAGAGTTGAATCACATGCAGTTTCTGGTGCTACCGGCAAGAGTTGTTTTGTGATAAGGAAAGTCAGTATTAAGCCCCCATTGCCATATATACTGAAAATAGCACTCGTGTCTGTTCCCAGCAAGTACAGTGTATTGGACTGAAGAGAAGCTACTGTTTTTGTCAGTTTTGTAAGCAAAGTTGAACTAGATATGGCATGTGTGTGTAGGAAGCACAGTTCTTTTTTTCTGTGCAAGCTCACTTTTCTGGCCCTATAGGAAACAGTGTAGAGTAAAAGAGTGCTGTAGTCTCAAAAGCAGAGTGTGCTACTTGTAAGGCGAGCTAGTGTTTGTTTCCCATTCATAAACGGAGTTGAATCACATGCAGTTTCTGGTCCTACGAGCAAGAGTTGTTTTCTGATTTGGAAAGTCACTATTGCGTTCCCATTACCATACACAGTTCAAATAGCACTCACGTCTGTTCCCAGCAAGTACAGTGTATTGGACTGAAGAGAAGCTAAATTTCTGGTCAGTTTCTTTTTTTTTTTTTTCGAGACGGGGATTCTCTGTGTAGCTTAGCGCCTTTCCTGGGACTCACTTTGTAGTCCAGGCTGGCCTCGAACTCACAAAGTTCCGCCTGGCTCTGCCTCCCGAGTGCTGGGATAAAAGGCGTGGGCCACCACCACCCGGCTCTGGTCAGTTTCCTAAGCAGTGTTGAACTAGATATGGCTCCTGTGTAGGAAGCACAGTTCTTTTTATCTTAGCTAGCTCACTCTTCTGGCTCTATAGGAAACACAGTAGAGTTGAAGAGTGCTCTTTTCTCAAAAGCAGAGTGTGTTTCTTGTAAGGTGAGCGAGTGTTTGTTTCCCATTCATAAATGGAGTTGAATCACAAGCAGTTTCTGGTCGTATGTGCATGAGTTGTTTTCTGGTAAGGAAAGTCGCTATTGCGCTCCCATTGCCATACACAGTGCAAATAGCACTTGTGTCTGTTCCCAGCAAGTACAGTGTATTGGACTGAAGAGAAGCTACTTTTCTTGTCAGTTTCCTAAACAGAGTTGAACTAGATATGACCCGTGTGTGTAGGAAGCACAGTTCTTTTGTTCTGAGCAAGCTCAATTTTCTGGCCATATAGGAAACACAGTAGAGTAGAAGAGTGCTCTTTTCAGAAAAACAGAGTGTGTTTCATGGAAGGCGAGCTAGTGTTTGTTTCCCATTCATAAAAGGAGTTGAATCACATGCAGTTTCTGGTCCTGCGAGTTAGATTTCTTTTTTGGTAAGGAAAGTCACTATTGCACTCACATTGCCATACACATTGCAAACAGCACTCGTGTCTGTTCCCAGCAAATACAGTGTATTGGACTGAAGCGAAGCTACTGTTCTTGTCAGTTTCCTTAGCAGAATTGACCAGGATTTGGCCCGTGTGTAGGAAGCACAGTTCTTTTTTTCTGAGCAAGTTCAAATTTCTCGTCCAATGGAAACACAGTAGAGAAGAAGAGTGCTCTTTTCTCAAAAGCAGAATGTGTTTCTTGTAAAGCGAACTAGTGTTTATTTCTGTTTCATAAACGGAGTTGAATCACATGCAGTTTTTGGTCCTATGAACAAGAGTTGTTTTCTGGTAAGGAAAGTCACTATTGCACTCCTATTGCCATATACAGTGAAAATAGCACTTATGTCTGTTCCCAGCAAGTACAGTGAATTAGACTAAAAAGAGCTACTGTTCTTGTCAGTTTCCTAAGCAGAATTGAACTAGATATAACCTGTGTGTGGAGGAAGCAAAATTCTTTTCTTCTGAGCAAGCTAACTGTTCTGGCCCTATGGAAACATAGTAGATAAGAAGATTGCTCCTTTCTCAAAAGCAGAGTGTGTTTCTTGTAAGGCGATCTAGTGTTTGTTTTCCATTTATAAAAAGAGTTGAATCACATGCAGTTTCTGGTGCTACCGGCAAGAGTTGTTTTGTGATAAGGAAAGTCAGTATTAAGCCCCCATTGCCATATATACTGAAAATAGCACTCGTGTCTGTTCCCAGCAAGTACAGTGTATTGGACTGAAGAGAAGCTACTGTTTTTGTCAGTTTTGTAAGCAAAGTTGAACTAGATATGGCATGTGTGTGTAGGAAGCACAGTTCTTTTTTTCTGTGCAAGCTCACTTTTCTGGCCCTATAGGAAACAGTGTAGAGTAAAAGAGTGCTGTAGTCTCAAAAGCAGAGTGTGTTACTTGTAAGGCGAGCTAGTGTTTGTTTCCCATTCATAAACGGAGTTGAATCACATGCAGTTTCTGGTCCTACGAGCAAGAGTTGTTTTCTGATTCGGAAAGTCACTATTGCGTTCCCATTACCATACACAGTTCAAATAGCACTCACGTCTGTTCCCAGCAAGTACAGTGTATTGGACTGAAGAGAAGCTAAATTTCTGGTCAGTTTCTTTTTTTTTTTTTTTTTTCGAGACGGGGTTTCTCTGTGTAGCTTAGCGCCTTTCCTGGGACTCACTTTGTAGTCCAGGCTGGCCTCGAACTCACAAAGTTCCGCCTGGCTCTGCCTCCCCAGTGCTGGGATAAAAGGCGTGGGCCACCACCACCCGGCTCTGGTCAGTTTCCTAAGCAGTGTTGAACTAGATATGGCCCGTGTGTAGGAAGCACAGTTCTTTTTATCTTAGCTAGCTCACTCTTCTGGCTCTATAGGAAACACAGTAGAGTTGAAGAGTGCTCTTTTCTCAAAAGCAGAGTGTGTTTCTTGTAAGGTGAGCGAGTGTTTGTTTCCCATTCATAAATGGAGTTGAATCACAAGCAGTTTCTGGTCGTATGTGCAAGAGTTGTTTTCTGGTAAGGAAAGTCGCTATTGCGCTCCCATTGCCATACACAGTGCAAATAGCACTTGTGTCTGTTCCCAGCAAGTACAGTGTATTGGACTTAAGAGAAGCTACTTTTCTTGTCAGTTTCCTAAACACAGTTGAACTAGATATGACCCGTGTGTGTAGGAAGCACAGTTCTTTTGTTCTGAGCAAGCTCAATTTTCTGGCCATATAGGAAACACAGTAGAGTAGAAGCGTGCTCTTTTCAGAAAAACAGAGTGTGTTTCATGGAAGGCGAGCTAGTGTTTGTTTCCCATTCATAAAAGGAGTTGAATCACATGCAGTTTCTGGTCCTGCGAGTTAGATTTCTTTTTTGGTAAGGAAAGTCACTATTGCACTCACATTGCCATACACATTGCAAACAGCACTCGTGTCTGTTCCCAGCAAATACAGTGTATTGGACTGAAGCGAAGCTACTGTTCTTGTCAGTTTCCTTAGCAGAATTGACCAGGATTTGGCCCGTGTGTAGGAAGCACAGTTCTTTTTTTCTGAGCAAGTTCAAATTTCTCGTCCAATGGAAACACAGTAGAGAAGAAGAGTGCTCTTTTCTCAAAAGCAGAATGTGTTTCTTGTAAAGCGAACTAGTGTTTATTTCTGTTTCATAAACGGAGTTGAATCACATGCAGTTTTTGGTCCTATGAACAAGAGTTGTTTTCTGGTAAGGAAAGTCACTATTGCACTCCTATTGCCATATACAGTGAAAATAGCACTTATGTCTGTTCCCAGCAAGTACAGTGAATTAGACTAAAAAGAGCTACTGTTCTTGTCAGTTTCCTAAGCAGAATTGAACTAGATATAACCTGTGTGTGGAGGAAGCACAATTCTTTTCTTCTGAGCAAGCTAACTGTTCTGGCCCTATGGAAACATAGTAGATAAGAAGATTGCTCCTTTCTCAAAAGCAGAGTGTGTTTCTTGTAAGGCGATCTAGTGTTTGTTTTCCATTTATAAAAAGAGTTGAATCACATGCAGTTTCTGGTGCTACCAGCAAGAGTTGTTTTGTGATAAGGAAAGTCAGTATTAAGCCCCCATTGCCATATATACTGAAAATAGCACTCGTGTCTGTTCCCAGCAAGTACAGTGTATTGGACTGAAGAGAAGCTACTGTTTTTGTCAGTTTTGTAAGCAAAGTTGAACTAGATATGGCATGTGTGTGTAGGAAGCACAGTTCTTTTTTTCTGTGCAAGCTCACTTTTCTGGCCCTATAGGAAACAGTGTAGAGTAAAAGAGTGCTGTAGTCTCAAAAGCAGAGTGTGTTACTTGTAAGGCGAGCTAGTGTTTGTTTCCCATTCATAAACGGAGTTGAATCACATGCAGTTTCTGGTCCTACGAGCAAGAGTTGTTTTCTGATTCGGAAAGTCACTATTGCGTTCCCATTACCATACACAGTTCAAATAGCACTCACGTCTGTTCCCAGCAAGTACAGTGTATTGGACTGAAGAGAAGCTAAATTTCTGGTCAGTTTCTTTTTTTTTTTTTTTCGAGACGGGGTTTCTCTGTGTAGCTTAGCGCCTTTCCTGGGACTCACTTTGTAGTCCAGGCTGGCCTCGAACTCACAAAGTTCCGCCTGGCTCTGCCTCCCGAGTGCTGGGATAAAAGGCGTGGGCCACCACCACCGGGCTCTGATCAGTTTCCTAAGCAGTGTTGAACTAGATATGGCCCGTGTGTAGGAAGCACAGTTCTTTTTATCTTAGCTAGCTCACTCTTCTGGCTCTATAGGAAACACAGTAGAGTTGAAGAGTGCTCTTTTCTCAAAAGCAGAGTGTGTTTCTTGTACGGTGAGCGAGTGTTTGTTTCCCATTCATAAATGGAGTTGAATCACAAGTAGTTTCTGGTCGTATGTGCAAGAGTTGTTTTCTGGTAAGGAAAGTCGCTATTGCGCTCCCATTGCCATACACAGTGCAAATAGCACTTGTGTCTGTTCCCAGCAAGTACAGTGTATTGGACTGAAGAGAAGCTACTTTTCTTGTCAGTTTCCTAAACAGAGTTGAACTAGATATGACCCGTGTGTGTAGGAAGCACAGTTCTTTTGTTCAGTGCAAGCTCACTTTTCTGGCCCTATATGAAATGGAATAGAGTAGAAGAGTCCTCTTCTCTCAAAAGCAGAGTGTGTTTCTTGTAAGGCAAGGTAGTGTTTGTTTCCCATTCATGAACTGAGTTGAATCACATGCAGTTTCTAGTCCTATAAGCAAGAGTTTTTCTCTGGTTAGAAGAGTCACTATTGTACTCCCATTGCCATACAGAGTGGAAAGAGCACAAGCGTATGTACGCAAAAAGTACAGTGTATTGGATGGAAGAGAAGGTAGTGTTCTTGTCAATTTCTAAGCAGAGTTAATCAGAATTTGGCCCGTGTGTGTAGGAAACACAGTGCATTTGTTCTGAGCAAGGTCACTCTTCTGGCCCTATAGGAAACACAGTAGAGTAGAAAAGTGCTCTTTTCTCAAAAGCAGATTGAATTTCCTGTAAGGCTTGCTAGTGTTTGTTTCTCATTCATAAACAAAGTTGAATCACATGCAGTTTCTGGTCCTACGAGCAAGTATTGTTATCTGGTAGGGAAAGTCACTATTGTGCTCCCATTGCCATACACAGTACAAATAGCACTCGCGTCTGTTCCCAGCAAGTACAGCGTATTAGACTGAAGACAAGCTACTGTTCTTGTCAGTTTCGTAAGCAAAGTTGAAGAAGATATGGCATATTTGTGTAGGAAGCACAGTTCTTTTTTTCTGTGCAAGCTCACTATTCTGGCCTTATAGGAAACACAGTAGAGGAGAAGAGTGCTCTTTTCAGAAAAGCAGAGTGTGTTTCATGGAAGGCGAGGTAGTGTTTGTTTCCCATTCATAAAAGGAGTTGAATCACATGCAGTTTCTGGTCCTACGAGTAAGAGTTGTTTTTTGTTAAGGAAAGTCACTATTGCGCTCCCTTTGCCATACACATTGCAAACATCACTCGTGTCTGTTCCCAGCAAATACATTGTATTGGACTGAAGAGAAGCTACTGTTCTTGTCAGTTTCTTTAGCAGAATTGACCAGGATTTGGCCCGTGTGTAGGAAGCACAGTTCTTTTTTTCTGAGCAAGCTCACCTTTCTCGCCCAATGGAAACACAGTAGAGTAGAAGAGTGCTCTTTTCTCAAAAGCAGAATGTGTTTCTCGTAAAGCAAACTAATGTTTATTTCCGTTTCATAAACGGAGTTGAATCTCATGCAGTTTTTGGTCCTACGAACAAGGGTTGTTTTCTGGTAAGGAAAGTCACTTTTTTGCACTCCCATTGCCATACAGAGTGCAATTAGCACTCGCGTCTGTTCCCAGCAAGTACAGTGAATGGGACTGAATAGTAGCTACTGTTCTTGTCAGTTTCCTAAGCAGAATTGAACTGCCCCATGTGTTTAGGAAGCATATTTCTTTTGTTCTGAGCAAGCTAACTGTTCTGGCCCTATGGAAACACAGTAGAGTCGAAGAGTGCTCTTTTCTCAAAAGCAGAGTGCGTTCCTTGTAAGGCGAGCTAGTGTTTGTTTCCCATTCATAAACGGAGTTGAATCACATGCAGTTTCTGGGCCTACCAGCAAGAGTTGTTTTCTGGTAAGGAAAGTCACTATTGAGCTCCCATTGCCATACACAGTGCAAATACCAATCGGGTCTGTTCCCAGCAAGTAGTGTATTAGACTAAAGAAAAGCTACTTGTCTTGTCAGTTTCCTAAGCAGAGTTGAACTAGATATGGCCCGTGTGTGTAGGAAGCACAGTTCTTTTGTTCAGTGCAAGCTCACTTTTCTGGCCCTATATGAAATTGAATAGAGTAGAAGTGTGCTCTTCTCTCAAAAGCAGAGTGTGTTTCTTGTAAGGCAAGGTAGTGTTTGTTTCCCATTCATGAACTGAGTTGAATCACATGCAGTTTCTAGTCCTACAAGCAAGACTTTTTTTCTGGTTAGAAGTGTCAATATTGTACTCCCATTGCCATACAGAGTGCAAAGAGCACAAGCGTATGTTCGCAGAAAGTACAGTGTATTGGACGGAAGAGAAGGTAGTGTTCTTGTCAATTTCTAAGCAGAGTTAATCAGAATTTGGCCCGTGTGTGTAGGAAACACAGTGCATTTGTTCTGAGCAAGGTCACTCTTCTGGCCCTATAGGAAACACAGTAGAGTAGAAAAGTGCTCTTTTCTCAAAAGCAGATTGAATTTCCTGTAAGGCTTGCTAGTGTTTGTTTCTCATTCATAAACAAAGTTGAGTCACATGCAGTTTCTGGTCCTATGAGCAAGTATTGTTATCTGGTAGGGAAAGTCACTATTGCGCTCCCATTGCCATACACAGTACAAATAGCACTCGCGTCTGTTCCCAGCAAGTACAGTGTATTAGACTGAAGACAAGCTACTGTTCTTGTCAGTTTCGTAAGCAAAGTTGAAGAAGATATGGCATATTTGTGTAGGAAGCACAGTTCTTTTTTTCTGTGCAAGCTCACTATTCTGGCCTTATAGGAAACACAGTAGAGGAGAAGAGTGCTCTTTTCAGAAAAGCAGAGTGTGTTTCATGGAAGGCGAGGTAGTGTTTGTTTCCCATTCATAAAAGGAGTTGAATCACATGCAGTTTCTGGTCCTACGAGTAAGAGTTGTTTTTTGTTAAGGAAAGTCACTATTGCGCTCCCTTTGCCATACACATTGCAAACATCACTCGTGTCTGTTCCCAGCAAATACATTGTATTGGACTGAAGAGAAGCTACTGTTCTTGTCAGTTTCTTTAGCAGAATTGACCAGGATTTGGCCCGTGTGTAGGAAGCACAGTTCTTTTTTTCTGAGCAAGCTCACCTTTCTCGCCCAATGGAAACACAGTAGAGTAGAAGAGTGCTCTTTTCTCAAAAGCAGAATGTGTTTCTCGTAAAGCAAACTAATGTTTATTTCCATTTCATAAACGGAGTTGAATCTCATGCAGTTTTTGGTCCTACGAACAAGGGTTGTTTTCTGGTAAGGAAAGTCACTTTTTTGCACTCCCATTGCCATACAGAGTGCAATTAGCACTCGCGTCTGTTCCCAGCAAGTACAGTGAATGGGACTGAATAGTAGCTACTGTTCTTGTCAGTTTCCTAAGCAGAATTGAACTGCCCCATGTGTTTAGGAAGCATATTTCTTTTGTTCTGAGCAAGCTAACTGTTCTGGCCCTATGGAAACACAGTAGAGTCGAAGAGTGCTCTTTTCTCAAAAGCAGAGTGCGTTCCTTGTAAGGCGAGCTAGTGTTTGTTTCCCATTCATAAACGGAGTTGAATCACATGCAGTTTCTGGGCCTACCAGCAAGAGTTGTTTTCTGGTAAGGAAAGTCACTATTGAGCTCCCATTGCCATACACAGTGCAAATACCAATCGGGTCTGTTCCCAGCAAGTAGTGTATTAGACTAAAGAAAAGCTACTTGTCTTGTCAGTTTCCTAAGCAGAGTTGAACTAGATATGGCCCGTGTGTGTAGGAAGCACAGTTCTTTTGTTCAGTGCAAGCTCACTTTTCTGGCCCTATATGAAATTGAATAGAGTAGAAGTGTGCTCTTCTCTCAAAAGCAGAGTGTGTTTCTTGTAAGGCAAGGTAGTGTTTGTTTCCCATTCATGAACTGAGTTGAATCACATGCAGTTTCTAGTCCTACAAGCAAGACTTTTTTTCTGGTTAGAAGTGTCAATATTGTACTCCCATTGCCATACAGAGTGCAAAGAGCACAAGCGTATGTTCGCAGAAAGTACAGTGTATTGGACGGAAGAGAAGGTAGTGTTCTTGTCAATTTCTAAGCAGAGTTAATCAGAATTTGGCCCGTGTGTGTAGGAAACACAGTGCATTTGTTCTGAGCAAGGTCACTCTTCTGGCCCTATAGGAAACACAGTAGAGTAGAAAAGTGCTCTTTTCTCAAAAGCAGATTGAATTTCCTGTAAGGCTTGCTAGTGTTTGTTTCTCATTCATAAACAAAGTTGAGTCACATGCAGTTTCTGGTCCTATGAGCAAGTATTGTTATCTGGTAGGGAAAGTCACTATTGCGCTCCCATTGCCATACACAGTACAAATAGCACTCGCGTCTGTTCCCAGCAAGTACAGTGTATTAGACTGAAGACAAGCTACTGTTCTTGTCAGTTTCGTAAGCAAAGTTGAAGAAGATATGGCATATTTGTGTAGGAAGCACAGTTCTTTTTTTCTGTGCAAGCTCACTATTCTGGCCTTATAGGAAACACAGTAGAGGAGAAGAGTGCTCTTTTCAGAAAAGCAGAGTGTGTTTCATGGAAGGTGAGGTAGTGTTTGTTTCCCATTCATAAAAGGAGTTGAATCACATGCAGTTTCTGGTCCTACGAGTAAGAGTTGTTTTTTGTTAAGGAAAGTCACTATTGCGCTCCCTTTGCCATACACATTGCAAACATCACTCGTGTCTGTTCCCAGCAAATACATTGTATTGGACTGAAGAGAAGCTACTGTTCTTGTCAGTTTCTTTAGCAGAATTGACCAGGATTTGGCCCGTGTGTAGGAAGCACAGTTCTTTTTTTCTGAGCAAGCTCACCTTTCTCGCCCAATGGAAACACAGTAGAGTAGAAGAGTGCTCTTTTCTCAAAAGCAGAATGTGTTTCTCGTAAAGCAAACTAATGTTTATTTCCGTTTCATAAACGGAGTTGAATCTCATGCAGTTTTTGGTCCTACGAACAAGGGTTGTTTTCTGGTAAGGAAAGTCACTTTTTTGCACTCCCATTGCCATACAGAGTGCAATTAGCACTCACGTCTGTTCCCAGCAAGTACAGTGAATGGGACTGAATAGTAGCTACTGTTCTTGTCAGTTTCCTAAGCAGAATTGAACTGCCCCATGTGTTTAGGAAGCACATTTCTTTTGTTCTGAGCAAGCTAACTGTTCTGGCCCTATGGAAACACAGTAGAGTCGAAGAGTGCTCTTTTCTCAAAAGCAGAGTGCGTTCCTTGTAAGGCGAGCTAGTGTTTGTTTCCCATTCATAAACGGAGTTGAATCACATGCAGTTTCTGGGCCTACCAGCAAGAGTTGTTTTCTGGTAAGGAAAGTCACTATTGAGCTCCCATTGCCATACACAGTGCAAATACCAATCGGGTCTGTTCCCAGCAAGTAGTGTATTAGACTAAAGAAAAGCTACTTGTCTTGTCAGTTTCCTAAGCAGAGTTGAACTAGATATGGCCCGTGTGTGTAGGAAGCACAGTTCTTTTGTTCAGTGCAAGCTCACTTTTCTGGCCCTATATGAAATTGAATAGAGTAGAAGTGTGCTCTTCTCTCAAAAGCAGAGTGTGTTTCTTGTAAGGCAAGGTAGTGTTTGTTTCCCATTCATGAACTGAGTTGAATCACATGCAGTTTCTAGTCCTATAAGCAAGAGTTTTTCTCTGGTTAGAAGAGTCACTATTGTACTCCCATTGCCATACAGAGTGCAAAGAGCACAAGCGTATGTTCGCAGAAAGTACAGTGTATTGGACGGAAGAGAAGGTAGTGTTCTTGTCAATTTCTAAGCAGAGTTAATCAGAATTTGGCCCGTGTGTGTAGGAAACACAGTGCATTTGTTCTGAGCAAGGTCACTCTTCTGGCCCTATAGGAAACACAGTAGAGTAGAAAAGTGCTCTTTTCTCAAAAGCAGATTGAATTTCCTGTAAGGCTTGCTAGTGTTTGTTTCTCATTCATAAACAAAGTTGAATCACATGCAGTTTCTGGTCCTACGAGCAAGTATTGTTATCTGGTAGGGAAAGTCACTATTGTGCTCCCATTGCCATACACAGTACAAATAGCACTCGCGTCTGTTCCCAGCAAGTACAATGTATTAGACTGAAGACAAGCTACTGTTCTTGTCAGTTTCGTAAGCAAAGTTGAAGAAGATATGGCATATTTGTGTAGGAAGCACAGTTCTTTTTTTCTGTGCAAGCTCACTATTCTGGCCTTATAGGAAACACAGTAGAGGAGAAGAGTGCTCTTTTCAGAAAAGCAGAGTGTGTTTCATGGAAGGTGAGGTAGTGTTTGTTTCCCATTCATAAAAGGAGTTGAATCACATGCAGTTTCTGGTCTTATGAGTAAGAGTTGTTTTTTGTTAAGGAAAGTCACTATTGCGCTCCCTTTGCCATACACATTGCAAACATCACTCGTGTCTGTTCCCAGCAAATACATTGTATTGGACTGAAGAGAAGCTACTGTTTTTGTCAGTTTCTTTAGCAGAATTGACCAGGATTTGGCCCGTGTGTAGGAAGCACAGTTCTTTTTTTCTGAGCAAGCTCACCTTTCTCGCCCAATGGAAACACAGTAGAGTAGAAGAGTGCTCTTTTCTCAAAAGCAGAATGTGTTTCTCGTAAAGCAAACTAATGTTTATTTCCGTTTCATAAACGGAGTTGAATCTCATGCAGTTTTTGGTCCTACAAACAAGGATTGTTTTCTGGTAAGGAAAGTCACTATTGCACTCCTATTGCCATATACAGTGAAAATAGCACTCATGTCTGTTCCCAGCAAGTACAGTGAATTAGACTGAAGAGAGCTACTGTTCTTGTCAGTTTCCTAAGCAGAATTCAAGTAAATATGGCCCGTGTATGGAGGAAGCACAATTCTTTTCTTCTGAGCAAGCTAACTGTTCTGGCCCTATGGAAACACAGTAGACTCGAAGAGTGCTCTTTTCTCAAAAGCAGAGTGTGTTTCTTGTAAGGCGACCTATGGTTTGTTTCCCATTCATAAAAGGAGTTGAATCACATGCAGTTTCTGGTGCTACCAGCAAGAGTTGTTTTCTGATAAGGAAAGTCAGTATTAAGCCCCCATTGCCATATATAGTGCAAATAGCACTCGCGTCTGTTCCCAGGAAGTATAGTGTATTGGACTGAAGAGAACCTGTTGTTTTTGTCAGTTTCCTAAGCAGAGTTGAACTAGATATGGCCCGTGTGTGTAGGAAGCACAGTTCTTTTGTACTGTGCAAGTTCACTTTTCTGGCAATATATGAAAGAGAGTAGAGTAGAAGAGTGCTCTTTTCTCAAAAGCAGAGTGTGTTTCTTGTAATTCGAGCTAGTGTTTTTTTCAAATTCATAAAACGTGTTGAATCACATGCACTTTCTGGTCCTTCGAGGAAGAGTTGTTTTCTGGTCAGGAAAGTCACTATTGCACTCCCATTGCCATACACAGTGCAAATAGCCCTTGCGTCTGTTCCCAGAAAGTACAGTGTATTGGACTGAAGAGAAGGTAAGGTTCTCATCAAATTTCTAAGCAGAATTGAACAGTATTTTGCCCGTGTGTAGTAAGCACAGTTCATTTGTTCTGAACAAGCTCACTCTTCTGGGCCAATAGGAAACACAGTAGAGTAGAAGAGTTCTCTTTTCAAAAAGGCAGATTGAATTTCTTGTAAAGCTTGCTAGTGTTTGTTTCCCATTCATAAACAAAGTTGAATCACATGCAGTTTCTGGTCCTACGAGCAATAATTGTTATCTGTTAGGGAAAGTCATTATTTTGCTCCCATTGCCATACACAGTGCAAATAGCCCTCTCATATGTACCCAGCAAGTATGGTGTATTGGACTGAAGAGAAGCTACTGTTCTTTCAGATTCCAAAGAAGAGTTGAAATAGATATGACCTGTGTGTGTAGGAAGCACAGTTCTTTTGTTCTGAGCAAGCTCACTCTTCTGGACCTTAGGGAACACAGTAGAGTAGAAGAGTGCTCTATTCTCTAAAGCACAGTGTGTTTCTAGTAAGGCGAGCTAGAGTTTGTTTCACATTTCTAAACGGAGTTGAATCACATGCAGATTCTAGTAATATGAGCAAGAGTTGTTTTCTGGTAAGGAAAGTCACTATTGCGCTCCCATTGCAATACACACTGCAAATAGAACTCGCATCTGTTCCCAGCAAGTACAGTGTATTGGACCGAAGAGAAGATACTGTTCATGTGAGTTTCCTAAGCAGAGTTGAACTAGATATGATCCGGGCGTGTAGGAAGCACAGTTCCTTTGTTCTGAGCAAGGTCACTCTTCTGGCACTATAGGAAACACAGTAGAGAAGAAGAGTGCTCTTTTCTCAAAAAGCAGATTGTGTTTCTCGTAAGGCGAGCTAGTGTTTGTTTTCTATTCATAAACCGAGTTGAATCACATCCAGTTTCTGGTCCTACAAGCAAGTGCTGTTTTCTGTTAAGTAAATTCACTATTGATCTCCCATTGCCATACACAGTGCAAAGAGCCCTCACGTCTCTTCCCAGCAAGCACAGTGTATTGGACTGAAGAGGAGATACTGTCCTTGTCAGTTTCCTAAGCAGAGTTGAACTAGGTATGGTCCGTGTGCGTAGGAAGCACAGTTCTTTTGTTCTGAGTAAGCTCACTCTTCTGGCCCTGTAGGAAACAGAGTAGAGAAGATGTGTGATCTTTTCTTAAAAGCAAAGTGTGTTCCTTGTAAGGTGAGCTAGTGTTTTTTTCCGATTCATAAACGGAGATGAATCACATGTAGATTCTGGTAATATGAGCAAGAGTTGTTTTCTCGTAAAGAAAGTCACTATTGTGCTCCCATTGACATACTCACTGCAAATATCACTCGTGTCTTTTCCCAGCAAGTAGAGTGTATTTGACTGAAGAGAAGCTACTGTTCTTGTCAGTTTCCTAAGCAGAGTTGAACTAGATGTGCCCCATGTGTGTAGGAAGCACAGTTCTTTTGTTCTGAGCAAGCTCACTCTTCTGGCCCTGTAGAAAACAGAGTAGAGAAGATGTGTGATCTTTTCTTAAAAGCAAAGTGTGTTTCTTGTAAGGTGAGCTAGTGTTTGTTTCCCATTCATAAACGGAGATGAATCACATGTAGATTCTGGTAATATGAGTAAGAGTTGTTTTCTGGTAAAGAAAGTCACTCTTGTGCTCCCATTGACATACTCACTGCAAATAGCACTCGTGTCTTTTCCTAGCAAGTAGAATGTATTTGACTGAAGAGAAGCTACTGTTCATGTCAGTTTTCTAAGCAGAGTTGAACTAGATATGACCCGTGCATGTAGGAAGCACAGTTCCTTTGTTCTGCGCAAGGTCACACTTCTGGCACTATAAGAAACACAGTAGAGAAGAAGAGTGCTCTTTTCTCAATAAGCAGAGTGTGTTTCTCCTAAGGCGAGCTAGTGTTTGTTTTCCATTCATAAACAGAGTTGAATCAAATCCAGTTTCTGGTCCTACAAGCAAGAGTTGTTTTCTGGAAAGGAAAGTCACTATTGAGCTCCCATTGCCATACACTGTGAAAAGAGCCCTCAAGTCTGTTCCCAGCAAGCACAGTGTGTTGGACTGAAGAGAAGATAATATTCTTGTCAGTTTCCTAAGTAGAGTTGAACTAGATATGACCCGTGTGTGTAGGAAGCACAGTTTTTTTGTTCTGAGCAAGCACACTCTTCTGGCCCTGTAGGAATCTGATTAGAGAAGAAGAGTGCTCTTTTCACAAAAGCAAAGTGTGTTTCTTTTAAGGCGAGCTAGTGTTTTTTTCCCATTCATAAACGGAGTTGAATCCCATGCTGTTTCTGGACCTATGAGCAAGAGTTTTTTTCTGGTAAGGAAAGTCACTATTGAGCTCGCATTGCGATACATAGTGCAAATAGCACTCGCGTCCGTTCCCCGCAAGTACAGTGTATTGGACTGAAGAGAAGCTACTGTTCTTGTCAGTTTTCTAAGCAGAGTTGAACTAGATAAGGCCCGTGTGTGTAGGACACACAGTTCTTTTGTTCATAGCAAACACATTTTTCTGGCCGTATAGGAAACACAGTAGAGTAGAAGAGTGCTCTTTTCTCAAAAGCAGAGTGTGTTTCTTGTAAGGCAAGCTAGCGTTTGTTTCCCAGTCCTAAATGGAGTTGAATCCCATGCAGTTTCTGGTCCTACGAGCAAGAGTTGTTTTCTGCTAAGAAGAGTCACTATTGCGCTTCCATTGCCATACACAGTGCAAATAGCACTCGCGTCTGTTCCCAGAAAGTACAGTGTATTGGACTGAAGAGAAGCTACTGTTCTTGTCAGTTTCCTAAGCAGAGTTGAACTAGATATGGCCCGTGTGTGTAGGAAGCACAGTTTTTTTGTTCTGAGCAAGCTCACTGTTCTGGCCCTATAGGAAACACAGGGGAGTAGAAGAGTGCTCTTTTCTCAAAAGCAGAGTGTGTTTCTTGTAAGGCGAGCTAGGGTTTGTTTCCCAGTCCTAAACGGAGTTGAATCCCATGCAGTTTCTGGTCCTACGAGCAAGAGTTGTTTTCTGCTAAGAAGAGTCACTATTGCGCTCCCATTGCCATACACAGTGCAAATAGCACTCGCGTCTGTTCCCAGCAAGTACAGTGTATTGGACTGAAGAGAAGCTACTGTTCTTGTCAGTTTCCTAAGCAGAGTTGAACTAGATATGGCCCGTGTGTGTAGGAAGCACAGTTCTTTTGTTCTGAGCAAGCTCACTGTTCTGGCCTTTTAGGAAACACAGGGGAGTAGAAGAGTGCTCTTTTCTCAAAAGCAGAGTGTGTTTCTTGTAAGGCGAGCTAGGGTTTGTTTCCCAGTCCTAAACGGAGTTGAATCCCATGCAGTTTCTGGTCCTACGAGCAAGAGTTGTTTTCTGCTAAGAAGAGTCACTATTGCGCTCCCATTGCCATACACAGTGCAAATAGCACTCGCGTCTGTTCCCAGCAAATACAGTGTATTGGACAGAAGAGAAGCTACTGTTCTTGTCAGTAACCTAAGCAGAGTTTAACTAGATATGGCCCGTGTGTGTAGGAAGCACAGCTCCTTTGTTCTGTGCAAGCTCACTGTTCTGGCCCTATAGGAAACACAGTAGAGTAGAAGAGTGCTCTTTTCTCAAAAGCAGAGTGTGTTTCTTGTAAGGCGAGCTAGTGTCTGTTTCCCATTCATAAATGGAGTTGAATCACATACAGTTTCTGCTTCTTCGAGCAAGAGTTGTTTTCTGGTAAGGAAAGTCACTTGTCGCTCTATTTCCCGTATTCAGTTAAAATAGCACTCGCGACTGTTCCCAGCAAGTACAGTGTATTGGACTGAAGGGAAGCTACTGATCTTGTGAGATTTCTAAGCAGAGTCGAACTAGATATGGCCCGAATGTGTAGGAAGCACAGTTCTTTTGTTCTGAGCAAGCTCACTGTTCTGGCCCTATAGGAAACACAGTAGAGTAGAAGAGTGCTCTTTTCTAAAAAGCAGAGTGTGTTTCTTGTAAGGCTAGCTAGTGTTTGTTTCCCATTCATAAACTTAGTTGAATCACATGCAGTTTCTGGTCCTTCGTGCGAGAGTTGTTTTCTGGTAAGGAAAGTCACTACTGTGCTCCCTTTGCCATACACAGCACAAATAGCACTCATGTCTGTTCCCTGCAAGTACATTGTATTGGACTGAAGAGAAGCAACTGTTTTTGTCACTTTCCGTAGCAGAGTTGAAGTAGATAGGGCTCCTGTGTGTAGGACGCACAGTTCTTTTGTTCTGAGCAAGCTCACTCTTCTGGACCTATAGGAAACACATTATAGAAGAAGAGTGCACCTTACTCAACAGCAGAGTGTGTTTCTTTTAAAGCGATCTTGTGTTTATTTCCCACGCATAAACATAGTTGAATAATATGCAGTTTCTGGTCTTACAATTAAGAGTTGTTATCTGGTAAAAAAAAAAAAAGTCACTATTGTACTCCTATTGCCATACACAGTGCGAATAGCTCTCGCCTCTGTTCCCAGTGAGTACAGTGTATTGGACTGAAGAGAAGCTACTGTCTTGTCAGTTTTCTAAGCAGAGTTGAACTAATATGGCCTCTGTGTATAGGAAGCACAATTCTTTTGTTCTGAGCAAGCTCACTCTTCTGGTCCTATAGGAAACACAGTAGAGTAGAAGAGTGCTCTTTTCTCAAAAGCAGAGAGTGTTTCTTTTAAGGCGAGCTAGTGTTTGTTTCCCATTCATAAACGGAGTTGAATCACATATAGTTTCTTGTCCTATGAGCAAGAAAAGTTTTTTGGTAAGGAAAGTCAATATTGTGCTCCCTTTTTTATACACAGTTTATATAGCACTCGCGTCTGTTCCCAGCAAATACAGTGTATTGGACTGCAGAGATGCTACTGTTCTTGTCAGTTTCCTAAGTAGAGTTGAACTAGATATGGCCCGAGTGTGTAGGAAGCACAGTTCTTTGTTCTGAGCAAGCTAACTGTTCTGCTTATAGGAAACACAGTAGAGTAGAAGAGTACTCTTTTCTCAAAAGCACACTGTTCTTCTTGTAAGGCGAGCTAGTGTTTGTTTCCCATTCATAAACTTAGATGAATCACATTCAGTTTCTGGTCCTATGCGCAAGAGTTGTTTTCTGGTAAGGAAAGTCACCATTGCGCCCCCATTTCCATACACAGTGCAGATAGCACTCACGTCTGTTCCCTACATGCACAGTGTATTGGAGTGAAGAGAAGCTACTGTTCTTGTCAGTGTCCTATGCAGAGTTGAACTAGATATAGCCCGTGTGTGTAGGAAGCACAGTTCGTTTGTTCTGAGCAAGCTCACTCTTCTGGCCCTATAGGAAACACAGTAGAGAAGAAGAGTGCTCTTTTCTCAAAAGCAGAGTGTGTTTCTTATAAAGCGAGCTTGTGCTTGTTTCTCATTCATAAACGTATTTGAATAATATGCAGTTTCTGGTCTTATGATTAAGAGTTGTTATCTGGTAAAAAAAAAAAAGTCACTATTGTGCTCCCATTGCCATACACAGTGCAAATAGCACTAGCATCTGTTCCCAGCAAGTACAGTGTATTGGACTTAAGGGAAGCTACTGTTCTTGTCAGTTTCCTAAGCAGAGTTGAACTAGATATGGCCAGTGTGTAGGAATCACAGATCTTTTGTTGTGAGTAAGCTCGCTGTTCTGGCCCTATTGGAAGCACATTAGAGTAGAATAGTACTGTTTTCTCAAAAGCAGAGTGTGTATATTTTAATGCGACCTAGATTTGTTTCCCAATCATAAACGGAGTTGAATCACATGAAGTTTCTGGTACTAAGAGCAAGAGTTATTTATTGGTAAGGAAAGTCACTATTGCGCTCCCATTGCCATACACAGTGCAAATAGCACTCACGTCTGTTCCTAGCAAGTACAGTGTGTAGAGATCCGACTCTGGACAGCTGTGTCCTGAACTTTGTCAAGCCTTGAATGGAGGTTCATGGCCTAACTGCAAGATATACGACTAGATAAACTTTCTGGAGCCTGTCGGCCAGTTGCAGGGGGACTGGGACCAAAGCGACCTCACTCTCCCTTAGGAATTTTCGATTTGTACTTTGCAGGCTCTCACTAGGGCAGACGTGTCCGGACAGTGAACCTGGCAGCGAAAGGAGACGTCCCAGAGCCCTAAGGCCACCTCAGAGGTGACCATTTGGTTTAGGAGCATCTTTGAGTATCTTCCCCCACGGTGGGAGGAAGTGCCACTTTGTGTTTTGTCCCGGGATATTGTCAGAGCCATTTTATGGGTTTTTTTTATATGTTTTGTTGTGATCATTGTTACTTTACTCTCTCCTTCTCTTCCAAGAAAAAGAAAAAAAAGGTGCATGTCTGACTGACAGGGATGTGGAAGCCCCTGATGTCTGTTTGATTAAGGACAGAGATCCTCCAGTCTGGATTGTTTTTAGTGTGATTGATCCTGGAGGGTCACTCCCCCCAGAGCACATCAGGCTGTCATTGTTCTTGGAGCTTTGTTGGTTGTTTTGTCGGGGCAAAGTTTTTTTTGTGTGCCCTTGGTCTTGTGTGTAATGTATTAATTGTTTTCATTGTTGACTTAATTGTGACGGACTCTATGGGACAGTTCCCTTCTTCTCCACTAGACCTTTGGTTAGCCCACTGGAAGGATGTGTGAGCCACAATAGAGGGAACTGGGTCAACCACCCCCGCTCTCCGATTGAACTGAGATAAACAGGTAGCTCCTGCCAGGTGGGGCTTGCATACTGCAAGAGGGGCTTGCTGGCTGTGAATGAGGCCGTCATCTCAGTGCTGATGTTCTGGTTCTTGGATTGTCTGTGTAAATGTTATTTGTTTCTGTCTGCTAACCTCCCTTATTTTCCTAAAGAAAGAGGAGGAAAGAGAGGCATAACAAAGGCCACCGCCGTCCCTCCCTAACTCTCTTGCTATCAGGACTGCGCCAGCTGGCTGCTCACATGACGGTGGGGGTGCATGCTCTCCGTACAGGTGGGCAAAGACAGGAGCTCTGAACAGGGCAATGGGGAACTGCCTGCAATTGACAAAAACTGTGTGAACACTGAGCAGAGAATCTGACTTTAGTCAGAGGAGTTAACAAAAACTTTTTTTCAGAAACACTGGCAGCCAAGGACATGCTCTATGCCCACTGCTCCCCCTCCCTTCCTTTACTGTGATAACTTCAAAGTCTCTTCTGCCAGCCAGCACCTTCTCTTGTTAACCCTTCTCTGTCCTGGTACTGCTTAAAAAGAAATGTTAAATTACCAGTTCAAGATACTGGGAAAATTGTGCTTTTGTTTCCACAGGAAAAATAAAAATTTACATG
The DNA here is from genome assembly GCF_949786415.1 of Peromyscus eremicus. NCBI lineage: Eukaryota > Metazoa > Chordata > Mammalia > Rodentia > Cricetidae > Peromyscus > Peromyscus eremicus. The sequence goes on from NW_026734848.1 coordinate 216,986, forward strand.
GTGTGAAACCTCAATAACCCCCCTTCCTTTATCCCCTACAGACAAAGAGGAGCCTAAAGCAGGATTCCTAAGTGTAGATAAGAAGTTAGACCCCTTTTTCCCAGGTGGCTTTATCAGCTACAGAAACTTAGAAAAACACAGAGTCAGAATATATGACCATCTGGCAGAGGCTAAGTGGTCATAAAACATCCCAAACTTCTCAAACCCCAGAGACAGCTCGTAAAACTCCTCGACACGGTTGTTTAACAAACAAGAAATAAAGATAACATGAAAAATTACTGATGTGAACCAAAAGAAGGGAGGCAGGCTATGAGAGATGAATTATGTGGTTTGTGCCTTTAAGAACTAGCCTCACAAAGAAAGGGCACGCTCCTTCCAATCCCTCTGCTGTGCGTGAGAGATTTGGAACGAGCCCTCTGCCGCGGCTCGTAAACTTTTACTTCATCTGAATAAACCTTGCTTTTTGCATTCTGTACCTAAGTCTCCCAATGGCTTCTTTGGGGGCGATCTGGACATAAAAATGGACTTTGGTCATGTGAGTTCAGTGGGTTACAAATACTTGCCATCATTTAAGAGAATTGGTTTCAAATTATTGTTGGTTAAGATAAAATGTAATGTTTTTATAAAAAAATGACTTGAGATATATAAAAATAAAACATGTTTCAGATTTCTTTGTCTTGCTATTCTGTTGTTACATTGAGACTCCAAAGGGTCATAGTTGTAAAAATGTCTGTCTACTCTACAGGTATGAATGAAAAATGTGGCCACATATATGTTTGGTTTTGAATGTCTGAGTTTGCATGTTCTTTGTGTTAAGGAATACAACTTAATACTAGTCATCTGGCTATTCAGATACTAGTTTAAAGCATAAACTGTTCTATTTAAATAAGAAAAACTGAGAGGTATTTTTGACTAATATATCTATAGGAGAACAAATTGGCCTGATTATTGTTACCGAACTTAGAGATATTTTCAAGATTAGGCCTAGATTTGTTTGGCTCAGATACATTTAATAGATAATGGTCCTCAAACCTGTCAAAGATCTGATGACTATGGCATTTACATTATTTGTTAAAAAGCTTACTATAGCAAACAGAGACTCCGAGCTCCCCAGCTCCTAGCAATGACTCCCAAGGTCTCCAAAGAAGATATGGAACAGTGACAAGAAGATGCCACCTAAATTGTGGACAACACCGACCACTGGGCAAGATGCTCTGACTCAACACCTGCTGCAAGGGATCTGGCCTATGAGACACTGACAAGATAAGGTCAGTCTCTCTCCTCCACAGGGAGAATTTCACATTATGGGCCCAGCAGCCAAGACTGATGCTGTCCTAACACCTGTCCTGCCAACACTATGAAGACTATAGGAGCCTGGGATGATGGCAGTCTGAGTAATGGATAGTCTCTGTTGTTTTTAAATAGATTTAAAAGTCTGCACTCAGGTAAAGTTTATCCTTCTCAGATCTTTGATGACATTTATGACTGGACTAGCTATAGCTTTCTCAGCTTAGTAATTGATTGATCAATGGATTAATTATTTAAAGCTAATAAGTCTCTTTAAAAAAGATAAACAGGTTCTAA